>NW_008692901.1:0-439 GCF_000695815.1 Acanthisitta chloris | reverse complement strand
AGCATCACAAACAATATAAGGCTTATTTTAACAAAACCATGGTAGATATAAGGTAGATATACATATAGATTCCAACACTGCTTCCTATTGACACGAATCAGGGGACCATATATGACAGGAGGCAATGTGATCCTCGAGTTCTGGTGGGATCCACCCCAAAAGGCGTGCATGACCTTATATATCATAATTTTGCAGCATCATCCTGATGTGACTGGTACAGGCAGCTCCAAGTTTATGGGGAATCAACATGCCTTTGGTCATGTATGTTTGGTTGCTCTATGCATGCGTGCGGAGCCTAAGGGTGGTCCTCAGTCTCCTCTGGGGGTCGTTACTTCTTTGCCCTTCCTTATCATCACCTCTAAGTGTACTTGGCGACTGTTTGGGCATGGGCCACAGTATGTTACACAGACCTGGCCACCACCCCAGGATCCCAGTCAGG
>NW_008692900.1:0-899 GCF_000695815.1 Acanthisitta chloris | reverse complement strand
ACCACTTGCCACCATGGCCACCAAGGTCATCATGTCCCCTTACCACCAAGGCCACTAAGGTCACCATGTCCACTCCACCACTTGCCACCATGGCCACCAAGGTCATCATGTCCCCTTACCACCAAGGCCACTAAGGTCACCATGTCCACTCCACCACTTGCCACCATGGCCACCAAGGTCATCATGTCCCCTTACCACCAAGGCCACTAAGGTCACCATGTCCACTCCACCACTTGCCACCATGGCCACCAAGGTCATCATGTCCCCTTACCACCAAGGCCACTAAGGTCACCATGTCCACTCCACCACTTGCCACCGTGGCCACCAATGTCACCATGTCCACTCCACCCACCACTTGCTATCACCATGGCCCACATGACCACCACTGTGACCACTGTGGCCACCAGGAAGGTTCTGAGAAGTGCTACACATCCCATGCCAGGCACGGAGGTGGCACGGGGTGGGTGACCCCAGACCCACGTGGTGGGTGACTCTGGGTGGTCACCACACGTTGGAGTGTCCCCAACCCCGTGTTCCCCCCAGGGATCACCAACCAAGCGTCCATCGATGAGCTGTCACCGTGTGAGGATCAATCACCCGCGGCCACCAGCCCTCCCCGGGAGAATGGGGACGTGGATTAGCACCAGGTGGGCACTGGGTGGGCACTGGGAGGCACTGGGAGGGCACAGGGGTGGTGGCATGGCAATGATTGTCCTCTGCCAACAGGTTCTCCTCCGGCTCAGTGACACTGTCGCATCCAAAGTCTTCGATGCCATCGACTTCAGCACCATCAACAGGGCAGGAGCCACCTGGGGGGGTGGATTGGTGCCACCCTGTGCCAGGACACCCCTGGGGACATTGGACATGAATTGGTGACACCTCCATGGCCGGAGACACAC
>NW_008692899.1:315589-319826 GCF_000695815.1 Acanthisitta chloris | reverse complement strand
TGATCAGACATTGGAATGTGCTGCCCAGGGAGGTGGTGGATTCCCCATCCCTGGAGGTTTTCAAGCTGAGACTGGATGGGGCGCTTAGTGCCATGGTATAGTAACCACAGTAGGGTTGGACTTGATGATCTTTGAGGTCTCTTCTAACCAGGTTGATTCTATGATTCTATGATTCTATGACTGCAGGCGTTTCTTAGCATGGTGATGCATAGGGAAGAGATCATTAAAGATCATCTCGTTCCAACCATGGGCCAGGACACCTTCCCCTGACCACGTTGCTCAGAGCCCCATCTGACCTGGCACTGAACACTGCCAGAGATGGGGCATCCACAACTTCTCCTGGCAACCCATTCTAGTGCCTCATCACCCTTGCGGGGAAGAATTTCTTCCTAATATCTAACCTAAAACTGCCCTCTTTCAGTTTAAAACCATTTCTCCTTTTCCTGACACTGTTTGCCTGTATAAAAAGTCCCTCTCCTTCCTTTTTATAAGCCCTTTAAGGCACTGGAAGGCTGCAAGAACTGGAAGTTCCCCCCAATGCCTTCTCCAAGCTGCATAACCCCAACTCTCACTCAGCCTGTCTCCATAGGAGAGGTGCTCCAGCCCTCTGATCATCTTTCTGGCCTCCACTGGATTTACTCCAGCAAATCCACGTCTTCCCTGTGCTAAGGATGCCAGAGCTGGATGCGGTACTCCAGGTGCAGGCTCACCAGAGCAGAGCAGAGGGGCAGAATCACCTCCCTGGACCAGCTGGCCACACTGCTTCTGACATAGCCCAGTTGGCTTCCTGGGCTGTGAGTGCATTTTGCCGGGTCATGTCCAGCTTTTCATCCCCAAGAATCACCAAGTCCTGCCCTGCAGAACTGCTCTCAATGAGTTCCTCTCACATTTTGTACTCATGTCTGGAATTGTCCTGACCCAGGTGCAGCATCTTGCACTTGGACTTACTGAATTTCATGAGGTTCTCATGGGCCCACAGGTCAACAACTCCTGAGGTACAGGCATTAGAGAAAAACCCAATAATAGCAACAAAAAGCTGTCACTAGTGGAGAAGATCCGCAGATCCGCACCCTCTCTGCAGGGATGTTATTGTTCAACACTGACAGTGTCACACACAGGCTCAGGATATTAATTGCTCCTTGAGCAGCACGCAGTCCTTTCCAACCACAAGGGCTTCCCTCGCTGGACAGAGGCTGAGTGCCCCAGGGTACTGATTTTCTACTTCAGATGGAGAGCGAGATGGCAAAGTGAGTGTTTGGAAGCTGTGATTTCTGTCAGCCAGTTCCAGCAGCTGAACTCATTTCAGTAATACAGAGAGCTGCTGTGGAGAGCAGGACAGTGGTCCCAGCTTGCCATAGGAGGGCAGCAGCCTACAGCTAGACAACGAGGCTGCTCTGATTAACTCATCCTTCTGCTGTTTCTTTTACTGTTATTTGTACAAACATAGCAGAGGACAGCTACTCCTATGCTCTCAGTCGGCCATTCTACAGCTTTTGCATGCACACAAGTCACACATCTCTATATTGTCAGTCCATCCGTCTGAATGAGGGCCTGCAGCAGGGATTGCTTCGTGCTGCCATACTCTGCAAAGATGCTGTAGGGTAGAAGTCCCTTCTCTCAAACAGATGAACATAGGGAGGGCAAGTAGATGTGGATCCCTGATAGAGAACTGTTGAAACCAATGAGGTGTTTGGAAAGAGGGAAAATAATGAGGCAACATAACCGATTTTTTAACCTTCCCTTCCTGTTTTTTATGCAGAATATATCATTTGCTATCTGGCACCCTTTGTGGGAGGTCCCTGTTGTCTGCCTTGACTTCAGGATACAGATCAAAGTTTTAGTATTGCCAGTGGTGATGGTGCTTTCAGTCACTGGTATATGGGGCTGGAAAGGACCATGTGTCTTGGAGTCCATTCCTTTTGCAAACAATAGGCACACATACGGCCTTTTTTTCTCCCTGTTTTCTTTGAGATATTTCCCAGTCGAGGGCTGATTTTCCCACTGAGTCACTAGCAATTCCTTTCTTGAGTTTAGGTGAACCAAAGATGTTCAAAGCTAGGTATCCCCTGAATTGCATTTAGAAACCTAAACTGCTGCCAGATTTTCAGAGGTGTTGAGTGCGAAGTGCCCTTGCTGTCTGCTCTCTTGTTTCTGAATATTTCTGAGTCTCCCACCCTCAGAAGAAGCCAAGACCATGGCAATCTCTATATTGGCTGTGTCAGGGAGCACAGGTCCCTGAATTAGCCCCTGCAAACCTCTTCTGGAGTTTGTGACCAGCATCAAATAGAGTATAAACAGCTATAGCAAAGCAAGATACTATTTAATCTCAACAAACAGAACAGTGTATAGCAGAACAAGAAGTTTAAAATAGTAAGTGTTGAAGTGGTTGTTTACACACCGTAAGTTGTGTGTTCCTGTCAAAGCTGGGGCTAATGGGCAGGGGCCTCATGTAGTTTTTGTATCCATGGATGCTCAGGCAGAATCCATCTCAGGCATTGTCAGTCCATTCTCTGCTGTCAGACTTTTGTCAGACTCCTGTCAGACTTTAGTGGTCAGATACTGGCCAGACAGCTTTTGTTGAATTCTGGAAGCATCACATTCTCTGCTAAAACATAGTTCCAGTATTGTCTTTTCATGTTGCTCTCCTCTGGCACTCTTTCTGGGCATTTCAGTAGTTTTGTAGCAGTCTGCCTGCTAAATAAGACAGCATGGAAAGGGGTAGTCAAGGAGGCAGGAACCTTTGGTAGCAGTGATAGGTGATACTTGTGTCCATGATTCCTTCAGGACTCCATCACAGTCCTGAAACTGGGAAAAGGGAATATTGTGCCACCACCAAGTGTTGCAGCAACACTGAGCCTTGGGGGAAAGAGGCTAACTGGGGACTTTGCAGAGGGATGCCTTTATCTCTGCTAAAATCTCTGTTGGGACTCAACCTGTGAAATTTGCCATGATACAAATTGGCCAAGTGTCCTGAATTCAGCACAAGTCCCAGCTCATCCTCTGTCTAGTATTGGGACCATCCATCTATTATCCTTGCCCCAGTGTATAACTGCATACCTCCCCTCATAGTCCTGTTCTCCTACACCTCATGGGATAAAAGGGGAGTACTGCTGGGTGTTGTGCCATGGGAAGCAGAAGTGGCTCTGATCCCTCCCTGACCACACTGCTGAGACAAAACCAAAGTGCAAGGCAGAGTTTGGGAGGCAAAGGTGAGCGAGGCCCAACAGCCTGGACTGAGATAGAAGACAGCTGGTGTATAGATCATAATATTGTCTTCAAATCATTTCATCACTGGTTGGGATTGTATGTATTTAGAAACATGAGACCTCTGCAGTGTCTCTTTTCCCACCGCCACTCAGGTCAATGTGTTGTGCTCTGACTCTCCTCTGTGTTACAAAGCTGGGCTGTACCACTGCTGGCTGCTCAGTGGGCTGTTGTGCTTCAGCATTATGCTCGCAAACATCTGTAAGGATTTCATTCTCATTTGCCAAAGGCACCTTGCAGGCAGGATGTTGTTACCCAGCAGCTCTCCAGAGTTGCTTAAGCTCTTTATGGAAAATCCAGAGGAAAGGGCTGGTGCATTTCTCTCAGTTTTGAACAACTGACTGGAGCTTGGGAGCTTAACTGTGCTTCAGAAATGTATTGAGACAAAGAGCAGGGAACGGGTGAATAATTCCAGTGCAGACCAACAACAACAATAAAACAGATTCTATGTTCTTCACATGAAGGGATTCACTGAGCTATGCATGCTGAGAAGCTTTCTTCCTTCTGAGGTACCTATCAGTTTGCTTTCCAGCTAGATAAGCATATTTGCAGCAAATTAGATTACCCTTCAAATAAACATGCAGGGTGGGGCAGAGGAGCCTGGGGTAGGATAGGTCAGTGCTCTGCATGATGAATTTAGTTACATCAGGCTTAGATAAATCTTATCAAATTAAATTTAAATGGTGCATGGGCAGTGGACAGACAGTCTTTGAAGCTGTGGTTGACGCTGTGTTGATTTTCATCCTTGTCAGTGTCTTGAACAACATTGAGACCCTGGTGGGAAGGAAAAATAGGAGAATGAAATAAAATGCATGATTGTAGACTTATTTGATCAAGTCTTGTCTAAGTCAATGAGGTTGCTGCAGTCAATGATGTCATGCTGACTGGTATCCACAGAAGCTTTTGCTTGTTCTTTCTAATCTTCTAGTACTGAGAAGCCCAAATATGTAGATTCTGCATGAAAATGAAGGCA
>NW_008692899.1:305503-315575 GCF_000695815.1 Acanthisitta chloris | reverse complement strand
AAGAAGACTTTGGTGCTGGGTTGTCTGATGGTCCTCTTGCTCATCTTTCTGAATTACCCTCTCTCTGCCCTTCATAGAACTGCCATCTGCCACTTGTGTGATGCCTTGGTGGCCAGGTCTACCCCTTGATCATGAGCCCATCTGTATGTTGCATCTTTCACTAGGTGTCCTGATGTTTTATGGGCTTACCAAGCTACAGATAACTCACCCTGACCTTCCCAGTGTAGATCACTCCAGAAATCTAGATGGTTTCTGCTCCTTTGTATGTCTGATCATGTTAGGGTACACTGTGCACCAGTGTCCACCAAAGCCTTCTGCTTCTGTGGAACCCAGGTGCCAGACCATTGAATTCAAACTGTCCAGTAAACCTGGTTGTTACTTTTCTCTGTTCAGGTGTAATATCACAGGCTATCAGAGGTGACAACTGCTCTAGGCACCTGCCCAAATCCTCCCAGAAACCCTGACACCACCGACTGACCACTTTGGTGCACATTTCATTGTCACCTCAGCAACCTAGGACCAAGCAAGGTTCCACATGCCCAACAGCAAGCCAATGATGTTACAGAATGTGTTCAAACAGCATGCATGATGATGTACAAGGAACATGGGAGCACATGCAGCAGGGCTGGACATGTCCATCCTGGAGGAGCAGAGGGAGATGTAACTCCTAATGCTTCCTGCAAGGCAGCTCACATAAGAAGATGCACAAGAAAAGTATCAATACCAGGGCTGTACACCAGCCCTGGCACATGGCCGTTGCATACCTAAAGGAGTCCAGGCACAGTGAGTAAAGTGATAAGCACCACAGCAAACGGCAGAAGCAGCCACTGACAAACACAGGCTCTAATATAGAGTAAAGCACACAAGTTCCATGATCAGCACAGGACCCTGCCAGTTAGCGACTCTAACTGCTAATAGCATGCTCAGATCAAAACTGTTATCTCAAGCTCCATGCTGTGCTTGAAAAAGGCTGTTGTGGGTTCAGCCTGGCTAACAGCCAGACACCTACCCAGTTGCTTGCTCACTCCTCTCTGTCATGGGATGGGGAGAAAGAAGAAAAAAAGTGAGAAGAACTGCTGACAGTTTAATGGGTAGAGCAAAAGCTGCATACCCAGGCAAAGAGAGAGAAAAAGGAATTTATCACTACTTCCCATTGGCAGGCAGATGTTTTGCCACTTCTTGACAAGGAAAGCCTTCTTTTGTAGGGAGAACAAACACCATATCCACGACCATTGAATTATGGAATCATAGAATGGCTTGGGTTGGAAGGGACCTTAAAGACCATCTAGTTCCAACCTCCCCACCATGGGCAGGGATGCCTTCCACTAGACCAGGCTGCTCAGGGTCCCATCCAATGTGGCTTTGAACACTTCCAGGGATGGGGCATCCATAACTTCTCTGGGCAACCTCTTCCTGTGCCTCACCACCCTCACAGTAAAGAATTTCTTCCTGACATGCCCTCTCCTTCTCCCTTCCCATGAACTTTTATTTCTGAGCATGACACCATGTAGTATGGAATATCCTTTTTGTCAGCTGGAGTCAACTGTCCTGGCTGGTTCACCTCCCAGTCCCTTGCCAACCCCCAGCCAACCTGCCTTGATGCTGTGTAAGCCTGTTCAGCACGAGCCAAAGCATTGGTGTGTTACCAACACTAGTTCAACACCACAGCTCTGAAGCATAGTTCTACATGGGCTGTTAGGAAAAAGGTAACTCCATTCCAACCAGACCTAGTACACCCTGTCCAGCAAAGGTCCTGGAGGACCCAGGTGTACTGGAGAAGCTGGCGCAACTTCATAAACAAGTTCATAAAGTTACTGTGATCTTATTTACAAGTTATTATGGAAACGGCTGACAGGTCCCAGGGAGACAGTTTTTCAGTGCTCAGAAATTCTGATGGAGTCCAAAATACTTTGCCCTGAGTTACACAGCAGGGTTTTAGTGTTTTGAGACCACATAGAACTTGATGCATTTTCACATAGGCACAAACAGCACCCACTTAACCCCGACACTCGGTATCATGGGAACAGCTTGCGGACCATTGTTTTCACAGATCTTCTTGCTTGAATAGGTTATACCAAGACTAAGAGCTTTTTGCAATGCGGTCAAGTGTTTATGAGCCTCAAAACAGGGCAAATATATCTCTTTGCAAGTTAATGTAAATCCAGCTGGGAGCTTAAAAAATTTACTAGTTAGTTTCAGAAAGGTACACTGCTTGATTCAAGACAAGAGCTCCCTCACATGCAGAGGGTACAGTCATCCTGGATTGGTGAGGTTGTGTCAAGGGAGACATGTCACTGTAGCAGCTGCTCATTTCTAGATGCTCATTTCATCCATCTGCCCTGCAACCCATCGTGCTGTTAACTGCATTTGCCTGTAAGGACATTTGTCTTCTCAGCAATGCTGCAATGGTTAGACACGCTACAGCCAACTGTTAAATGCCACAAACCTTCAGAAATGACTGCAGCGAGTCATATGGGCAATTGCATAATGGAGTTAGATGAGGTCATTTTTCTCCCCTGTTCCAGGTACAGCAGTTTACACTGAAGAGCTCTGTCATCTTACACAAATGTTAATTAAACATGGAGTGTCTAATCTGTCAAAACAAGAGAGCCCACGCCTGACCTTCAGTCCCCAGGAGCCACTCTTACTCAGTAGATAAGTGAATTATGGAGTTGCTGACTTTATGATGCGAACACACACACATTTAGGTAAATTTGGTTCCCATTAGCATGGCTATAAATTAGGAGTGGGTTTACTGCAAAACTATCAGACTCATTTGGTAGCATTCTCTGTTGATGTCATTCAGGTTCTGATCATTTTCCCCACAGCAAATGTATCTCCTGTTTTGTTGCCATGCATGAATAAAAAGTCTTTTGTTCCTGGCCATGAACGCACAAACGATGTGAACAAAGGTTTTCTGCATTGGTGACCTCTGGGGTGGTTTCCTGCAGGGATTGTAAATGGGGATGAATAAGCAAATACTACAGACTTGGGGTTTATTCTACTAAAGAAGCAGAAGTTCATCACTCCAATGTTATGCTGATTCCCCATCAATCAATCCAATTTAAGGCCGTAATGCTCCTTTTTGACAACTTTGCTGACTTTTGGTAGCAGATATGCAGAAAAGGGAATTGTTTTCCCTGGTAAGGTTGTTATGCTGTTTCTCACATTAAGGGCAATAGATTTGTCCCAACAAGGGATAAGATCTATGGGAGCTAATGATAAGTCTTTTTAATAACCATGCTTTGGCTATTTCAACTTCCCTCTTCAGGCCAAATGAAAGTTTGAGTATTAGAAATTCAAATGTAAAGTTATCTGCCCTTTCCAGTCTGCAATCTCAACATCTTCTAAAATGGAAAAAAATACAGGTGTTGGAGTTGTGGAAGAGCTTGAAGCTATGAAGCACCTAGTAACTGCTGTCTCAAGTTACAGGATACACAAAAAGGTTACTTTGAGAAAGGTGCGCAACAAATTCCTGTCAACGCCACCTATGTGTGTCCAAGGACATAAGGAACACATCCAGCCATGAAGAAACATTCCTCTCAGCCACCAGGTCAAGGTCAGAGCTGAATCAGAGTTTCAGTTTCCTGTAAGATATCTCTATTCTCTTTCTCAGAAATTAAATGCTTCTCAGTATATACAGGTAATATGCAATACTAAACTCTCCCCTGCCTAACAGACAATTCTAATTAAACCTTATATAACATGTTTGAACTGTTCATCATTGGAAGTGTTTGAGGTGAGACTGGATAGGGCTTTGAGCAACCTGGTCTAGAGAAATGCATCCCTGCCCTTGGCAGGGGAGGTGGAGTAAGTGATTTTTAAAGGTCCCTTCCAACCCAAGCCATTTTATGATTCAATGATAAACCTCCCAGGTTTGATGTGGCAAGAGAATTACTTCCAAATAAATGTTTGGTAGATCACCAGTTCCAGCCGAAATCTATGAGAGGAAATATAATGCTCAAGAACAAAAGAGCAAAAGCATTGATTAAGGGGATGCCAAGAGAAAGCTGATTTGGGGTGGGCTTGAGGTGGAGTTCAGACTCCTTTGCAGTAAAATCAGAACTTTGAGCATGGCTATATACAATAGACAAGGTCTTTTGTCAGGAATAGAGTGAAAATGATGCCTGCTTGTACCATTTACAGAGAGAACAACTGAGGAAACAAGGGCATGATGTTGCTCAGAGATCTGTAGCTATTCTGCCACAAAGGTGAGAGTAGCACAGAGGTCTTTTGTGTCTAGTGCCAGGGTCTAGTCACTTCATGGTATAATATCTTTTTCCTTACTCCTGTTTAATCATTTGGGCTGAAATTTTCCAAATTGGAAATTCTGTTCATGGCTGAATTTGAAGACTTAATGCAGAATGGTTCAGGTCTTTCTGAGCAGGCAGCTCTGGTACTCCCACGCCTCAAACATAGAAACTTTGGCAGGGCATTCACTTGGGGCAAACCTTTTGCTTTCTCCTTTATCTCTGTATTGTATAATGAAGAGTTTAGAAGATGCTACAAGTTCTACAGGTGGAGGGGTTAACCCACGCACCTGTGAACCAAGGAGGTACAGACTTAAGCACTGAATGAACAGAGGTCTTTAGGAAAATACCATGTGATCATGTCATTTGGAGCTGAGTCATAACACATGCACAGCATGAGCATGGGTAACCTTAAATCTGGCATTATGATACTTGCATATGTTTGGTTTTGCAGTTTTAATAGTATGTGTGTAATATATATTTATGTGTGTGCCTATATACACACTGTATATATTTAAACTTTGCTGTGGAAACGCGGCCAAGCTCTGTTTCAACAGCAACTGGAAATTACACAGAGCAGTGAAATAAAGCTGCAAGAAGGGTTGTTTTGATCTGAGACATTATTTCTGTTCTGATTCCTCTTTTCTTTTCCTCCTTTGCCTTAATCAAAACTATTAACCAGAGATCAT
The DNA here is from genome assembly GCF_000695815.1 of Acanthisitta chloris. NCBI lineage: Eukaryota > Metazoa > Chordata > Aves > Passeriformes > Acanthisittidae > Acanthisitta > Acanthisitta chloris. The sequence goes on along the minus strand of NW_008692899.1, from coordinate 310,636 downwards.
ACCTCAGAGCTAAGACAAGCCCATGGGGAATTTCTGAAATATTCAGAAGGAGCTCAAAGAAGCAATTTTGCTTTGCTTTGCTATGATTATAGATGTTCTGTGCCAGGTCTAGTCTATCCTGTAGGCTCAGGAAAATTACTTACACAATCCTAATTGATGAACACCACTTAACAGGCATAGGTAAACCAGCATTAGTGTGCCATCCTCTCCATACGTGAGATGAATCACCCCTGGAACAGACCCCATCTAGAAATTGTGCTGCTCAGGGAGCTGTAACAAAGTTATTTGAGTTTTGACATTTTAAAGTAACTCTTCATCTCTCTGCTGATGTGTGGATATGGCTAGCAGCAACAATCCTGGTTGTAATAGGATTAAATTAAGGAGTAATAGGATTAAGTTAAGGAATGGAAAATGGAACTTCTGTAATAAATTTCCTGATGATGAGATTCAAATAACCTGACAAGTAAAGCTTATCACTTGACATTGGATCACTTAGGAAATACACAGTAGAGAAATTTGATACAGGAAGGGATTAAATATAATGCCTCTTCTCCATCTCAGAGTTTTAATGGTTCCTATCTTCTTTGCAGACTCATGTAATTTGGCATGAAGAAAACAATCAAAAAGAACAAAAACTTTTGCAAGTTTGCTTTTATAAGTCACCACTCTGGAGAGAAGGTGGGCTTCTCCTGTCATCAATTCTGAACAAAATGATCATGAGTTGAAAGACAAGTTGGAGCAAAGCATAGTCTGAATGTTCATGTGAGTTGCTCGGATTTGCAAAGGTAAGAGGAAGACGTCCTAGACTTCCAAGGATTCCAAAAACCTGCTTACAACTAAGGCAAATAGTTTTTATTTATTTCAAATGCCTTTAAAATACCTTTAGTTATTTGCATGTTGGTTCCTTGAAAACCAGAAAAGATATGTGCGTGTGTGTATTATTCCACTGAAAAAAACCCTTTTAAATGGCTGTTCTCATGTTCCTGATACAGAGATAGCATTTTGTTACTATGTACATTACAGAAGTTCCTGTAGCTAGGCAAAATACATACTCGAGGAAAGGTTAATCTGGGTCTAGGAGTGTGAATCCTAAATCAGAATTGTACCCAGCTGGCAGTATATAGGATATTTCCCTCCTGTCTGCCAAGTTGATTGGTAGAGGAGCTAAAGACTAGGCTCACAGACAGCAGACACAGATGGGGAGGCTGAACACTTCCTTTTGTCCTCAGGAACACCTGGAGAGCCAGATGAATACAGGGTACATCCTCATTTAGACACCACATTGTCTGCTTTGCTTACAGGTAGGTCAGCAGGCAGAGTCTCACCTAATGCGTGGGGAGCCTGGATGATGAGGAAGGATGTGCATGGGCTTTCACTAATAAGGAGACCAGGCTAAACATTTTATGTTATTTTTTTTCTTCAGAATATGCTTGAAACTGATATCTGAGAGTGAATTGTGTGTTGCAATAATTTGGATTCAAGGAGAATATGGGCTCAGATGATAAATTAGACACAGATTAAAATGGTTATGTGGCTAGAACTGAAATATCTTAAAACCTGTACCAGTATCTTAACCAGAGATTATATTTCCCTTTTGGATCAGTGGGATTTTTTCCACCAGGGCCAAGAATCACATTATTCAATGGCAGATGTATAAGTGGAGCCTACTAGAGTTTCTGCTATCTCAAAATCATGATTTTTTTGTTCTTTGAAATTGGGTTGGTGATGTGGAGAAGTGTAGAATTAAAACAGTTATAGGTTCCTTCTTCTCCATTTTCCCTTTTTGGGAGGAAATGAAGGCCCTCTCCTTTTGTAGGCTGAAATTATCACTTGCCTTCTTCAGGAAGCTGTTGACACATCTGGAACACTAGGACAGGCATGTGGACATTGTTGTTTCCAGGAATGCATTTGTGAGACTGGACATGATCACCACTATCTCATCCTTGGGCAGATCAGCCACACTGATAGATCATATGTGAGTCTGATCATCAGCAGCAAGAAAGAAGCTTTGGGAGACTGTGCAATTCAAAATTATGTGGTGAACTTCCTAGTGCTGTTTTAAAACATTTCTTCATCTGCTCCTGTGCTAGATATAGAGAATAGGTGTAAACAATAGATGTAACATGGGAAACACTGGTTTTAAAAACTTCCATTTCTCCATGAATCTGTCAGAAAACATTTTGCAAAGTGTTTTCTTGCCAAGGACTTCCTAGTACCTTCTGGTCTCCAAGACCAGAGACCATCTCCAAGACAATCAGCAGAGCCCTGTCTGCTTGACTAACAGACCTAATGTTATTTCAATTTATATCAACCAAAGACCAAATATGAATGTTCTAGCTTTGCAGATATGAGGGCCAGGTAGGTAACTAGCTTGGATTGAAGCAACTCTGCAGGGAGAACTGTAAGCGTTGCATCATAAAACAATTTCCTAAGTTACCCATAGCAACTACATTTGAACAGCTCCTTTGTGCTGCCAAGCAAAGCCAGGAAGGTAACATGGCAAGGCAGTTGAGCGAGGGAAAAATCAATTTTCATTTAACCCTGGTGGGAGTTAACTGGAGTGTGAAAATTTGGTGGTCAATTTCTGCTATAGAAAGAAACAGTTCTCACTGTCCTGAGGGGAAGAATTGTGGAAACAGCTGATTTTTTTGCATTCATGGCCTGAGCAAAAATCACTAAAATTAATTTATTTGGGTTTGATCCAAAGCAAATAAAACCAATCCAAACAACCTAACAGTAAAACCAGGTTTCATTTCAATTGGAACAGGTAAATATTTTCTTAACAGTTGAAAAAATACGTTTAGGGAAAATTTTGTTTCTGGAACAAAAAATTCCAAATGTTCCATTAAAAAAACCAACAAAGTAGAAACAGGACTTGGCACTTTTAGGAGCCAGAGTATCTGAGTTCGTAATTTATGGCAAACTGTCTGATCAAAACATTTCATGCCACTCTGCTCAAGAAAGTCTGGTAGCAGAACTACAAGCTGCAGGGGTACATGTTTCTATATGTCAGAGCAGGCACCATTAAACAATCCCTCCACCCACAAGAGAAAAAGGCAAATGTCTGTGTCAGTGGAAGCTGCAGTATGAAGGAGACAGAGGCCTATAAAAGATGAAAGAGCACTGGCTGCACAGTGCTTTCCTCATGATGTGGGTAGTCCATGAAGTAGTACTTGCAGGGAGGACTGAAGAGCAAGTCTGTCCCAGGGTTGTCAGGTTTTGCCTTCATGTTTAAAGCAAGCTGATGTGAATGGAGGGGCTCTCTTGGGTGTGGAGGGCTATGGCTTGCACTGTGCTGCACGTACAGCATGTGCTGTGCTGCACGAACCCTTAGCATTAGCCAGCTGACTGTAACAGAGAAGTCTGCAGGCAGTTCTCCATTGGCATTGGTGATTGCACCACCTGTGTGGCCTTGCCTTTATTAAAAATTGCAGCAAGAACTTTTCATGCAGACATCCTTCCTGTTTGACAGTAGAAATGATTAATGAAAGTTGTTTCCTGGTGAGAAAATCCTGTAATAACTGGAATGACCAAAATGGGAGAAGCCCTTTTACGTATGGGATCTGCACAGTATGCTGTGCATAGATTTTAGGACTGTTTGATGCTTTAACACCTCTGCAAAGTGGTTTCTTTCGGCATCAAAATCAAGAAGCAGTTACCAAAAAGGTGCAATTCAGGAGAAAACTGACCACTAAACTCCACCTGAGTATGTAGGTAAGCAATAATAAATCTATGTTTAAAAAGTCAGCTCTGAACAGGAAGGAAAAAGGCTGCAAAATTTAACAAGGCTTTCATTGAATGTAAACCAATGTTAGCCTTCTCAAAAAATATTTAACTTGTGAAATCCTTCTTTTTGAAAAACATAATTCAGAAATCATGGACATTTCTATCTAAGCCCATTTCCTCTGTTCAGAATGAGAGCAGAGCTGTGCAACACCCAGGACTGATGAGATCAGTGTTCCTGACTCACTTTGGTTGAACTAGCAAGCCAAATAAAGGTAGGGAGTTGTGACTTCAAAAGCCATTAAGTCTGGCAAATTTTAACAGCCTAACAGGAGCATGCAGTTGCTCTTCCATGAAGATATGCTGGTGCCTACTAATCATCTCATTCCCGAGATGTCTGAACTTGGGCGATGGCTGCTCCAAGGCTGCTGGTCAGAATGAACGGAACTCACCAGCAGTTAGTCACATGCACATTAAGTGTGGTGTAACAGTGTTGCAGCTGCTAAAATGGGAACCACCGGCATTTTGCAGTAGGGAGCATGTGTTGCATCTTTTTTCCAATGCCATCACTTTGGGAAAAAATGTGGTAAGAATCAGTAATATCCATTCATAAACAGTTCCAGTGCAGGTGTTACTGTATATGAGAGGAGAAATTGCCATGCTCCTTGAGCAGAAGATCTATTTCTTTCTATTGGAAAAGAAAGTGTTACCAAACAAGAGGTTTTCCTTATTCCCATAAGCCTAGTTTTCTCAGGTCTGCTTTTATCAAGATAAATATCCATGCAAAAATTTTGAGAGTTCAAAAGAGACAGGCAGGCTCAGGTACTTTGTGTCTGAATATTTGTCTGTTTAGAGCACTTGGATTTTATCTCTGAATAGATCTGGACACAGTAAACCATACCTTCTCCTGTGGAATAATCTCCTTAGAAGACTTGAACACAGAACTGGTGTGTGTGGCTCTGAGTTGTCAACACAGTGTTGAAAGGACAGCAAGGCTATCCTCACATCCCAGCACAACAGCCTGACTTCTGCTGCAGGGATGTGCTCCCTGCATCCACCTCTTGCTCCTGGTTTAGCTTCTTTGGAGCTACTGGATACTGTGATTTATAGGCATTTTCAGCCTTCAGTAAATTAACTGAGTGCACGTCTATTCTGTAATTGCAGGACTGCAAAAGTGACATTTAAACAATGTTCATGGTGTGCTGTCAGAATAAAGCTGAAGATTGGATCTGCAGGCTCCCTCTCTCTCCTTTGAGCCTGTGGAGACGAAGTGACAACACACACCATACTTTCTGGTTATTGAATGTAGGTGCAGCTTGTGGCCATCACCAGTGCTAGATAATGCAGAGTGAAGCACAGCTTCAGCCTATGTGCTGATTGCATCAAGGGCTTTCAAGAAGCAACTCTTAG
>NW_008692899.1:262089-305462 GCF_000695815.1 Acanthisitta chloris | reverse complement strand
GCTCAGCAGCCTTTGTAATCATTGACAGGAAGGTTTCTTCTGCTTCGCAGGAAAGAATGTAAAATATTGTGTTATTTTTCAGTATAAAAGCTGTATTTCTCCCCACACACATTTTGAAACTCTAAGTATGACATGATTTAAGTAAGCCTAAGGAATGATGATTAAATACCACCAAAGGAGAGAGAAGGATAAATTCAGTGCAACCCCTACTTACAGATGTTGCTAATACAGTTTTTGTTGGGACTTTCAGTGCAAGAGCATAAAAAAATGGTCCAGCAATAACAACAGTTAAATCATTAAGGTTGGAAAAGATCTCTTGGCTGCGTAACCATTAACCCAACACTGCCATGTTCACCATTAAACCATGACCCCAAGTGCCACATCCACATGCCTTTCGAACACTTCCAGGGATGGTGATTCCACCACTTCCATGGGCAGTCTGTTCCAGTGATTGACCACTCTTTCAGTGAAGAAATCTTTCCTAATATCCAATCCAAACCACCCGTGGTGCAAGTTTTGGTGTTTTGGTTTGGGGTTTTTTTGTTTGTTTGTTTACTTGTTTTAAATATATAAATACATATATTTTAAAAAAAGATTTTAACTCACAGACATGGTGCAAACACATGGAAAACTGACATGAGCACATCGAAGAGAGCAGCACATCCCTCCAGCCAGGCGCACGGGGCTGAATCTCACCCAGTGCACAAGAAAGCTGAAGTCTTTGAAGCAGACATTTTGTGGACATGCTATAGTGACTGAAAGACCCCAGCATTTAGTATTCCTCCTCTTCCTTCTCTGTGTCCCCTTCCACAGAATCTACCCCCCCACACACCTTTTAATCCTTCCCAGGGCAGCTATGTCCTCCCAGGCCTCCAACAACTGCCCCTCCTCCATACCCATACCAGTGTGTGAATGTCCACTTGGCAGAACTCCAAGCTCATCCTTCATGGGGCAAGAATTTGGTTTGGTGATTCATTCCAAGGAATATTAAAAATTCTTCTAAGTATCCCTCTGTACCTTTCATAAGGTTTGTGTGTACCCCTTCTTCTGGCCTATCTAGGTCTGTCTGTGTGACAGCCCTGCCCTCAAGAGTTTCAATGGCTTCTCCAAATGGGTACAAGACTATTGTGGTCGAAAAAACTGCAAGGCTTGCTAGAGTTGAGGTAAATGACATTCACTGCTGCCTGTCATCCATAGATCCAATTGTTTTACCCTAGAAGGCAGTTAGGTTGGTCAGGGGTGATTTACCTCTCGTCAATCCATGCTGACTGTTCCCATTCATCTGCTTCTCCTTCAGTTGCCTGGCCATAGTTTCCACGGAGACTTGCTTCAGGAGGACTTGGTCTATGAATTTTCCAGGGTTTGGAGTTAAGCAGGCTGTCCTCCTGTTCTCTGAATCATCCTTTTTTTGATGTGTTTTGAAGATAGCTGAATATATTTATATTTGCTGTTCCCCAGTCATCGGGACCTCTCCTAATCTCTATAAACTTTCAGATGTGACTGTGACTGTGGCTGTGGCATTGGCCAGTTCCCTCAGTCCCCTTGGACAAAACCTGTCAGGTCTCTGATATCTCATGGTAACTAGAGCCAGGAATACCAATGATCATTGCCAGTCTTTCTATGACAGTGAGCAGCAGGTCCAGCTATGTGCCACATTTGACTGACCCGTCCACTACCCTTATCAAGAAGTTATCCCTTACACAGTCTAGAATACTCCCTGATGGCTTGCATTCCACAATGATGCTCTTCCAGCAGATATCAGGGAAATTAAAGACCCTGATGGGAACAAGGGTGTGTGACCCAGAGCTGTTTAGAGAAGGTTTGCCCACTTTCTCTCTGTGGTCAGGTGGTCTGTAATACTCCCACCACAGTGCTACCCTTACTGGTCTCTTTTCCAAGCCTGATCCATAAGATCACAACCTGGCTGTTGCCCATCCTGTAGAGAAGCTCCCTGCATGTATCTGAGCTGCTCCTTCACGTGGTGGGCAACCCTCATCCCCACTGCCCCACCCTTCCTTTGTGGAGAGTTTGTATCCACCTGTGGCACCAGTCCAGCTGTGTGTGCTATCTCACCATGTCTCCATAGCTCTTGAAACAACATAGTTTTGTGACCACATGTAGAGCTTTAGATGCTTTGTTTACCAAAGTCATTGTGAAGCTTTGAGCGCATAGATATCTTCATGATTTTTCTCAAAAACAAAGCTAACTGTTTCTGATCTATTCAGGTCATCTCCATGTTAGCTTAGGATCTCATTTGACCTGAGACTCTGGGACATGCTGGAAATTGAAGAGTTTAATAACACAGAAAGAACAAAAAAAAGTGAAATAAACAACAAAAGCATCCCACACTAGTCCTGCAAAAATAAAAGGGCATGAGGAGTTTTTAATTGATTCCTTCAGACCATGAACTTTATAGCATGTGTGAAAACAAGTTTTTTCCTAAATGGTCTTTGCTGCTATGTTTCTTTGTTGACAGTCAAAATGAGTGAGAGAAGCTTATATATTTGTACATTGCCCATAGCCCGAGTTATTTATTGGGAAGGCACACAGAGACATCTGTGCATATAAATTACTTTCAGTGTAAGAGTTATGGCAAGGATGATCCTCCAGTAGTGATAAACAGATTAGTTTATCTCAGATATTAAAGAAGTAAGACACTGAGTAGGAACAATCAGATTCAATAGGACAGGAGATGGAAAATTCAGTCATATTACTTCACCCATGATGAATCAAGTCTAGGCAGCATCATAGAGGCTTATTTTTCCTTCTTGGCCACTTTGTTAGAAATTAGTAGCTAATAGATAAGCTATAGGATAACCGTTTTGTTAAAAAAATTAGTTTTGTCCTCTGCAGTTGTAAGGTAATATGGAAAAAAAGGCAAATGCACAGTAGAAACTGGATACAAGTTTAGCACTAGCATGAAGTAAGCACATTAACCAAGGAAAACCCTTGTAGTTATGCTCACACTTCCAAATGACAAATATCAGGCATCTCATCTTTGGCAATCAGTTCCCTATTTGTAAGCTTTTAAGAATATTGTTTTTATCAGTAAACCATACATTTTCCATATAAATTTGTAGATTACAGCAATAGTGACATACTGCATTGTATAGTGTAGTCTGTTTTGACTATAGTATTGCAATAGCTATTAATATACTTATGTTCATCCTTTTGTTATGATCCTTAGCACCAGCCACAAGTGCAAGTAGTTGTAAGATTTACTGTCTGTGAGCACATCTTAATCTAAAATACCCTTGTGATTTAGTACAGAGACATTTTAAGCCCTAACATATTAATGTGTATGGTAATACTGTTATTAATGCTAATGGTCCTATTACTCAATTAAGAAAAATATATGCTTTTCATTCTACCCTTATGTTCTAGGTCTTACATTTATTTCTGTTCTGCTAAAGTTTTGTGCATGTGATGCACATAATCAGCAGTGGGAAAAGAACTAGTCTTGTTATAGAAGAGATAGTGATGACCTTTCTTAGCAGAGCTGGAGAGCTAATGAGGATATAAGAGGTCTGTGTTCAGATTAGCCAAAGGGCAGACGTTTTGGTGTCTCTCACCCAATGCAGTAACATGAGGCTGCTATATAAAATGTGATACCCTGACACTGTCTCTCATTCCTCCTGTGTTTTAAGCAGTTACACCTGTACTTTGTGAGTGGGCTGTTGGGGTGTTAGGTACACTGTGCTGCTCTGATCAGGACTTTCAGGGATCTGTGTCCTCCTTCACTTAATTTTCATGTCTGGCCTGAGTAGAAATAAATGCCAAAGTACTGAAAGAAGGCATATGCAGAGTTCTGTGCACCTGGAGAACTGCACAATCCAGAGACCAGACAAGCTACATCTCTCCAAAACAGTGATAACAAGAGCTGCCCTGTTGGGAATTATAAGATGATTTTGGGGAAGGCAGCACTAATGCTGGTTGTAAACTGTTTCTCATTTTAGCTTTACAGTGGGGATAGAAATTGTGCAATATTGCTCACTACAGGAACATTGACATTTGCATTTATGAAATAAAATTGGAGCATCTCTTCACTTGGAAGACATCAAAATGCTTCTTGTCAATCCTCAGGAATATAACTCTGAAGAGTGATCAGGGAGCAATAACAAGTTTATTGTCCAACAGTTGATGGGAAAAGGCATGTGTTGGTCTACCCTGAACATTTCCTGAGATGTCAAGAGCCATCCTGAGAAGGGAAAACATCCCTGCTGTTGCACTGCACTCTAGATGCTTGTTGAAGACTATGTGTTACACAAAGGGCCTTCCTTGGGGTGGCTTTGGTGATGGAACTCCCAAATCCAGTTCCTGGGGATTGCTGGGTAGCACAGCATAGGGTGAAAGGATATAAGTGTTGTTTTGACACATGCTTGCATGGACTGGATTCAGTTAGAGGTCTAGAATCCAGGGCAGAATCCAGATTCAGGATCTTTAGAGTGACTTATAAATTATGTGAGTCTAGTATGATGGGCAGGAATGGACACTACAAAAATATTCTTCAAAATAAAATATCTCCTCACTGTTGTGCACAGCCCATAAATCATTACAGCTTTCACCAGCTATTCATGTCCTGAAGAGGCCCACTAGCTTTTTAGGTGAAATGCTGTTAAAGAGGTTCTCCACACTGGTTGCCAGACCTTGGCTGGGGACCTTCTAACTATGACAAATGGGTTGTCTCCTATGTGCTCTCTTCCTAGGGTAAAAATCCAAAGTGATTTCTCTTATGTGAACTGATCAAGAAATTGCATGAGAATGTCTTTTTGAGGTCAAGGATTAGCTGGCCACAGTCAAAAGCAAGCCCAGAGCTGTGCCAACACGTGCAGATGATGTCATTGCACTGCCCATAGCCTTTGCCCACACGGAATACCTGCTGACAAGCAGAGCTGTCCTGACTCTGGGACCATACCAGGGGCCATGCAGCATGAGTAACCATACTGGGGTAGCCAGGTTGTTTGCACATCACAGAGGTGATTACACCACATTGTTCGCCTGAGGTGAAAGCTAAAATAACTCCCACTTTTGGAGTAAGGGCACCTTCTCCATTTTGCAGCATGTGCAATGAAAGACAGATCTTGTTACTTCCATTTGAGGTTCTGCTGATTCAAGCAGTCCTTTGCACCTACAAAGGTTAAAAGAGTAGAACTGGCTGCCAGATCTAATAGTAAAGGCAAGATGAAATGTTTTACAGAATTACAGGATAAGTCAGTGCAGATATCTAATTTTAATTGAGAATGAGAGCCGTAGGAATTTGCAACTTCATCTGTGAAAATCCACTCCTTGAATGTCAGCTGAATGCATTTTTCAGGCATTCACAATGTTTTAATGAAAATGCAGAATTGTTACTTGGACAGCAATTTATACTATAATAAAGTTTGCAATTATTCATTTTAGTGCAGTTACGGGTAGAGAAACCCACAGCATTGCTGACTTAACTGATCTGCTCACCTATATTGATGTATTTTAAATTGGTAAAGCAAGTCCTGAAGTTTAATTCTGTTAATTTCCATGAAGAATTCATATGCTACAGGAGAATGCATTGCAATCTATTTAGCTTTTGTATCACAAAATCGTTATAACTAGTGGATGATTTGCAAGTCAATAAAACCCAACCAATAAAACCCCGACTTCCCAATCCTCTGCTGAATATGCTGTCAGTTAGGAATAAGACTGATCAGTTTTACTTGCAAATTGGTCAGATTTGATGTGAAATCATTGATCAAGTACAGAGACTCCAAGGCTTGGTTTGTGTTTTTTTTTTTCCAAGAGAAGAAATACATTTCAAATGGCTTTTTAAACATGCAGTCATCATTGCATTGCAAATATGCAAGCAACTATAATATTACCTGGATCATTCTCCTCTGAACTCTTGGTAAATAAAGAGGGAAGAAGTGATTTTAAGAGATGCCCAGCACATATTCTGTGCTACATCCTGGACAGCATGCAACACACGGCTGCTTATTTTCTGTGACAAAAGCATTTTTGTTCAGAAAGGACCATGTCTTTGCTGCAAGCACATTATCTAGAAATCTGGCTTCCAGGTTACTGCTGAGAGCAAGCTTCTGTTTTATTCTGTGAGCTGGTGGCTTAAGAGGCTGAGCTTAGTGAAAAACAACAGCACTTATCTGTACTGTGGACTCCAGGGGACACTTAACATCATGGCTTTCATTGCTGGCAGCACAAAAGGAGTTGCTTTAATGAGCTTTAAAATCACACTAGAATGCAATAAAAATCAAAGTTCTTGCAGAGCGTACTTAGCAAGATCTGCTCCTTGGATAGACCTATGGTTAAGAAACTGCAAAATGGGTTTCAGGTAAAAAATATTTTATCCTAAACTTCCTCTCTAATTATTTCCATTTGCAGTGCTGAGAAAGAAATTATTAGGGACTGGCTTATCAGTGGACTTTACTGGTTTTAGGTGCTGGTTGCTAACAATTTTTATCAGAGTTCATTCCATTTTAAAATTGGTAGATGAGTAATTCCAGGATGATATTTGGTTTCTAATTATTTGGCAAAAAGCTCATTGTGCCTCCTGGATACAACTGATGGATGAGAGTTTAAACAGATGTGTATGTCATGTGGTTGACTTATTCTTCCATTGGATGTATTTAATAGGATAATTTTCCAGTATGAAAAAATGAGTTTAATTTAAAGACGATAGCTGAATCCTCTGGATCTTAGCTACAATGGGAAACATCTGTGCCAGTCAGGATGTGTCATCCATGATCAAATTTGACTGTGTTGCAAATTAATAGCCCTCTGGTTTCACATTTTCTGTTAACTTCACTTCAGGTGGGTTGAGACTTCATGGTCAAGCTTTTTGAGACATGCAGCTCTAGTCTGGTAAAAGGAAAGAGACCAATGAAAGACAAAGTCCCCCAGAGAGGATGTCAGGGCTCTGTCCTTCCTGCCTCTTGCTTAGCTGGAAGAAATAAAGAGTGGAGGTTGCTGGGAGATGACCTTGCATGCACCCCTTGTGGGCACTGAGGTGTGCTAGGGAAACTGTAGGAGAAACTTTATTTCAGAAGTTGTATTTTGAGACTCCCGAGTTGACCTGTGTTACTGCAGTGAGTGGCGTGCGGGTGAATGGTGCCAGGCAGAAATGCCTCCTGTGAGAATACACAGCTTGTGGCTGCTATTTTTGGAACAGTCAAAAACCATTGAGGAAGAAGCTCCTCCCAGCTGCTCCCTGAGCTGTTATTTTACATTCTCCTGTACACTTAGAAACCAGCTGAGGAGAGGCTTGCAGACACCTCCGGGGTGGAGGAAGTGAACATTTTTGGCTTTTTAAATAATGAAGTAGGAAAGAAGAGACAACATTTCTGTTCTTTTTAAGAGGCCAGGACATGCCTCCTGTCTAAGCAACTTTGCTGATGCCAGGTGGATGACATTGCACATGGAGCAGAGGCCCTTGCTTTCCCTCAAACTCTACATAGCCTCCCTGCCTCCATTTCTCCCACAGTGTGCCCCCATCCCTCACATGCACACTCCTTGTCTAGACACAGAGCAAATCAGACAATAATACCTAACTTGTAGGCTTGGCAATTTATTAAATTTAAGAGTCATCCCAGCATCAAAAGCCCAGGACAACATGCAAACCTCAAATTTTATTTTGAGGATCTCAGCTCATACATGGTTTATCTGAGCTTCCTCCTGTAGAACAGGTCCAGAATGACCAGCAGCAGAAACTCATATCACACACTCTATGAACTGAATCAGTGGTGTCTTGTCCAGGATCTGTGATGACCCATGCTTTCAGGTAGCTGCTGGGAAAGCAAAGCAATGGCAAGTGAGAAAGAAGGTCTAAGTGCAAAGATTGGGGCTGCAAAGCTATGCCATGCACTACATATGCTTCCCCAGCATTCTTGCAGACAACCTCATGCAGCTGACATTTCTTCTGCTCCTAATTCCCATTAATGCATTGTACCAGACACAGTGCAGCTGATGCCATGAATGCTGGTAGTCAGCCTGTGCTCCATTGTACTTCACAGTCTGGTGATTTCAGCCCAGCCCAGTGAGTGTCAGACCTTGCAATTGCACTTGTTGAACCTTACGTGGATCCCACTGGTCCATGTCTCAGCTTGCTCAGGTGCCCCTGGATGGCATCCTATCCCTCATGTGTGTCAACCACACCACTCAGCTAGTTGTGATCTGCAGACTTGCTGAGGGAGCACTTGATCCCACTGTCTATGTCATCCATGATGACACTGAGCCGGTCCCAGAACTCATATCACACACTCTATGAACTGAATCAGTGGTGTCTTGTCCAGGATCTGTGATGACCCATGCTTTCAGGTAGCTGCTGGGAAAGCAAAGCAATGGCAAGTGAGAAAGAAGGTCTAAGTGCAAAGATTGGGGCTGCAAAGCTATGCCATGCACTACATATGCTTCCCCAGCATTCTTGCAGACAACCTCATGCAGCTGACATTTCTTCTGCTCCTAATTCCCATTAATGCATTGTACCAGACACAGTGCAGCTGATGCCATGAATGCTGGTAGTCAGCCTGTGCTCCATTGTACTTCACAGTCTGGTGATTTCAGCCCAGCCCAGTGAGTGTCAGACCTTGCAATTGCACTTGTTGAACCTTACGTGGATCCCACTGGTCCATGTCTCAGCTTGCTCAGGTGCCCCTGGATGGCATCCTATCCCTCATGTGTGTCAACCACACCACTCAGCTAGTTGTGATCTGCAGACTTGCTGAGGGAGCACTTGATCCCACTGTCTATGTCATCCATGATGACACTGAGTAACACCGGTCCCAGTATGGATCCTCAAGAGACACCAGTCATCACTGATGTACATTGAGACTCTGAACCATTGACCAATACCCTCTGAATGTGACCATCCAACCAATTCCTCATCCACCAAATAGTCCTCTCATCAAATTAATCTGTCTCTAATTTAGAGAGAATGAATGTTGTGGAGGACCATGACAAAGACCTTAGAAAAGTCCAGGGAGATGACGTCCACAGCTCTTCCCTTGTCCATAGATGTAGTCTCTCCATCAGTCTAAATATGTAGACTCATGGCAAATAGGGTTCTCAGCTCAGTGCTACTTAGTAGAAAATGTGTCTTTCCATCTGTCATTATCTAAATACCTTAAAACCTCATTAACTAATTGAGTTGCCACTGTGTGTCAGCGATGAATTCCATTCTTTGCCCTGAGATAAGTTTTGATCCTGTTCTTTATGTGACTGAAAGCATGAATGCTCAATGACATTAGCTCTTGTTCCTCAGTGACTGTACAAAGATTTATGAGTGTTTCTAGCAGCATGTTTCTTCTGCTATTAAAGAAGAGACAGAGAAGATGAGCATATCAAAGACATGACCTCATCTAGCACAAGGCAACAAATTTTACACAAAGCATCACATCATTTTTGTCTTCCATTTGCTGCTGATGTGTTCAGTAATGTGGCAGCAGCTGTGACAGGACCAGGGAAGGTTCCTGACCCGTAACCTCCAGTTAGTGCTGGTGAATGCAGCAGAGAGGCTGTGGGATGACGGACACGCAGTCTCCTCAGGCAAAAAGTTGTGCTCTAGAAAACCTTGCTTACAGGGTTTAATTTGGTTGCATTGACAAGGGACTTCCACATAGCTGGCATACTGCCAGGCCTCCTTCCTTTCCCTTGTGTGAAGGAGCTTCATTTACTTTGACAGTGGTATCTGCTTTGCTAGTGTATTTTCCTCATGCTTTTCCTTGTGCTGCCCCACAATGGCTTACTGGTGCTCTCCTTCATCTTACCCTCTGCAAGTTTTGTGACTTCACACATGGGTCTTTTCAGCAGTACATGAAATGTAAAACTCACGTTCCAGATGGGAGATGAGATCGCTGCAGTAGGGAACCAATTTGTCCCAAACTGTGACTGTAGATAAGCAGAAAGTATTTAAATTTGATGTTACAGGAGTCAGAAAATAAGGATGGAGTTCGGGAGTTCAGTGCAAAGTCAGCTCTAGTGGTGGAGTTCATAATTAAGTAAAGTCAAAGCAAATAATGAGGTGAGGCAGCCAAGAAAAGCTGCCAATCTTATGTCTTGAAGGCCATCAAGTCAAGGATGTGACAAATGAGAGACAGGATATCTATTTCCTGTCTTCAGACAGGAAATAGAGATCAGAGAGGAAATTCAGAGCCAGACTTCACATCTTGCTCAAAATATGGTCAGTGTAATTGCTCAAGCTGGAAAAGTGCTGATCATCATGACTTGGTGGGGCTAACACATGGTAGCAATCTGTTTCTCCCTATCTTTAATGAAGCACAGACCTCCTCAGCACAAAGCTGAGGCATTCATAGGCCCATCTCCTGATATGGCTTCATATTCAAGGAATAATTAGAGGTACTCTCTTAATCAGCACCCTGCACAGGGCAGAACTGTGGAATTCCCTGTTCACTGCCAGGGATCAAAGGGATCCAAACATATTTATTTTGCACTTCTTTTAGTTCTTTTACTTATTTACAATGTTCTTTAAATCAAAGTCATAAGTTATTTCCACATATGTGTTGAAAAAAATCCATATTTAAATGCTTTGTCATCAAGCATCTTTCAGTTTATTCTGTTTTGGAAATGATGAAAAAGAAACACATCACATTTCAATATTAGGCATGTTATGACAATTATTCTTTCTTCCACGTTCCCTGTGACAGCTCTTCAGGCAAGCATCAATCAGTAGATGTTTTCCAACTTCAAAGGCAGTGTTTGGCCTATGACATTGCAGAATTGCTCATCGATCAAGATATATTAAAGAGACAAGGTGACATTTAGATACTGTGACTGCCCAGATAAGTATACTTGTTCAATAAACAATGCAAGTAAATAGCGTCATGCTTGGAACTTCCAAAAAGCCAAAACTATAAATTACTCGTAACCTTTGGCAAAGCTTAATTTATGCATTCCCATTCATGCAGCAGTCATGTCTGACTGGATCTGTTTACAAGTGATCTCAGACTAATTTCTTCTTTAATTCCACTGATGCATGCAATAATAATCTCTGGTTTTCCTGGTGAATGTAGAAGGTGAATCAGCTCCATGTTATTCTCAATCTTTCCTCCCACTCTTGGGTTAATTATGTACTAGAGTGAGATGAAGGTACGAACTGGGACTGAACAGAAACATTTAATTCCCAGTTTCAGGTAGGTATAGACTGATATATTCCTTTAAAAGCAAATTTATGCAACCTTTTCCTCATGAAGTCATGAAGAAGCTGCAAAAAAAACTCGCTTGAGGTGAGGAAAAGAACTAATCTCCCATGGTACTTACTTCCATATTATATTTTCTCTGGAAAATCAATAGTTAGTACTTTTTAGAAAGGAAAATTTAATGGAAGTTTGAGACCTCAACCAAGACAAGCAGTTGGATGTCTCAATCTCTACCTCCACAGTATCTCCAAGATAAGAGAGATCCAGGTAAGAGTAAAAACAATATGTAAGAACCTCCCAGAGTAAGTCAGACAGGATTTTTACTGTATACCTCTTCCAATTAGCTCCATTTAAATCCATTTTAATCCTCTGGTGAATAGAATATGATGCACCCTAAATCTTATCTGAATAAAACAAATGTACCTGGTTAAAATAAGAGAGCACTGGGTGTGTTGAACTTAGCATTCTTTGGTTTTGTTGGATGCTCTTCAATGGGCACTGCAAGGGCCAGACTGTAGGTTGCTGGTCCTGTGCCAAACCTGGGTTGAGTTTTCCCTTGTCATTTCTCATCTATGCCTCTTAGGTGGAGAGTGGGGATAAGAGATGAAACTTGAGTCACTCTGAACATGCCACACATACTTGAATGGGGAAAGCCTGTGGAAAATTTCTAAGAGTTGTAAGATTTTGTCCTCTGCTGGTAATACAATTGCTTTTAACCACCCTCAGTCTAGCTGTGCAAGCCACTCAGGGAGTGATAATTTATAAACTAACACATTTTGGAAACCCATGAAAAAAGACCTGAAATAGAAATTCTATCTACAATGCCCCTTTTTTAGTGTCAAAGTGTTAGAAAGACTCAATCAGTTCCCTGTTGGAGAGATGAAATCTAATTTTTCTGGTCCAGTAGAAACACAAGATATTTTGTCACTGATGCAGGACTTTTTTCTACATCCATTATCTCCAGGTCAGTGTAAGAAGTGGTTGGGCTCAATGTTTGAGGATACTCAGTGGTTTTATATGGTGACCATCAAAATCCTGAGGGAGTGTTTTCATATATACGGGAAGTACCTGAAGCTACATGCCTCTTACCCTCTGAATTGCATTTCTGAGCTGTTTTAGGATTTGTGTCTCTTTGCTTTTGACTATTCTTGACCTTGGAACAGAATTCAGGGGGATGCAACAAACCTCCTTTGCATCTCATGTTTGCATCTTGCCAGCCATATTTTATAGTCAAGGCAGCAGATATGTATGCCTGGAGGGGTCTAATGGTGGGTTGGTGGAACAGACTGTCCAAAACATATTGTAGCTGTATGGAGAAATGTTTTGACTGAAGCTTCCTGGTGAAGGACAATTTAGACTGATCCCCATGCTAATGAGTTACTCAGTGCTAGAAATTAAAACAAGTTACTTCTTACGATTACTTCTTCACATTCCCCTTTCAAAAATACTTTTAAAAGGTGAGCCTCATCTGACCAAATGGAGACACCTACACATATGATATCATCATCTCATCTACTTTAGTAATCAATGGGAGTGTAATGGGCACTTCAGCTCATTCTAAAATAGATACTGAAAATATGCCAGATGTGTCACAAGTGACAAGTGACTATTTCTCCCTGTAGAGTAGAAAGAGAGCCAATGGGGAGTGTTTCAGATACAGATATTGATACTATGGATGTTTAAGGCTAGATCAAGACCCTAAGACCTGTCCTGGCAATGTTCTGCAAGAAATTTGGAATTGAGATTTGCTGCTAGGTTTCTTTTCATGTCTTTATTACGTGAAATTGTGGTAATAAACTTTTCATAAAGGGAGGCGAAAGAGTTTAAAACACTTTGAGCACAAAATTTGCATAATAATACGAAACTAATGGCTATAATGGCTTATAATAACCTCTCTACAATGTAGTTACTATAATATCTACTGTATTCATTGTATTGATTGCAACAGAGGCTAAATAGTGCTAAATAGTGTCTATAGACATATTTTCTTTACCTTCTTCTCTGTGACTTAGCAGTATTTGCAAAACAACATGGCAGATGACGTTCTCATAATTGGTTTGATGCTATTATACACTGAAGTAAGGGGCAACTAGAATGGAATTGAAATAATTATGCCAATAAAACCCTGCATGTTCAAGGTCAGAATTCAGCTCTTTTTATTTCTTCTGAACTGATATAGACCCCTAATTAGGCAAGTTCTTATGCAGTAATACTGGTGGGAATAGTACTGAGGATTGGTTAAATGACTCAGTAGCTTTCTTGCCAGCACCCTCATTCTTGGATCTACTGAAGATAATCAATATACTTACAGTAATAACCTATTTATACTAAGAAATTCTTTTTACTCAGAAATGCCAGCAGATAATAATGTCCATGAGTGAACTATGTCTTTGAAAACCAAAAGTAGAGCTTCAAAACACAGCAGAGCAGACATGGGACTTTGAATAAAATCCAAATTTTACTTCCAAGCTAATGTTCTGTTTATCATCTGGAGCAGCAAGTGCTTGGAAATCTTTTGCAGACATGCAAACTGAAAAAGAGAAGAATGATTCAGACATCAGAGGACACACAATACAACAGCAAATACTGATACACTAATTGCTGTGCTGCTCTTGGGTTAATTGAAAAATATCTGTCACTATTTATTCCCTGGAGACTAATATCTAGCTTACAGGCAAACTCTATTAGTGGCTGCTTTAAAAATTAATTGACCATATCTCAGTATTGAGAAAAAGCTGCACTCAAAAGAGTTGCATGAAATCTCTCATTGTATTTCTCTGCAAAACCGACATGGATAAGTCCTTAAAGGACTCTTATGCCCTTTTCAAGAGTCAGCTGCATCCAGAATAGAAATACATAGAAACACAATGCCATCTAATGCAGTGACATGTTATTCATACCAATTCTTGCAATACAAACACCTACAGAGTTTTATGACCATAGAAGTCCTAATCAGACCAGGAACCAAAAGCTGAAGACCCATAGAAAACCAGTCCCTCTCATTTGTGATATATAGCAGTCAGGTCTGACCTGGACATGCTGTTAGCGTAGAAAACACATAATCACGGAATGATTATATGGGTGCTTTTATTGAAGAGCTCTGGGAGTCGGGGTACAGACCCAAATCTGACTCCGACATGGTTCTGAGATGGATACATTTTATACTCTTCTCTTCCATAACCATGGTATAGTCATATGTTAATCATTACTTTGCTATTGTTCTATTGATTTCATCCAAGCATGATTCGAGTTCTCTTTCATCCTTGTTATGCTTCACCCAAGCATGAGTTTCAGTCCCCCCTTCCATCATTGTTGTATTTCACCCGAGCATGAGTTCGAACCCCCTTTTCCATGATGGTGGTATAATTATCTGTTATTTAGGGGGTACGTACAGATAGGTACCCAGGTGTACTTGCACAGGTACACATCGACCTGCTAAGATAATAATCACTCTTCTCATTAAGACCTATTCTAGCTACCTTGCCACTAAGGCCTACTTTAGCTACCTTGCCACTGAGGCCTACTTCAGCTAGCTTGCCACTAAGGCCTACTTTAACTCCCATGATTTTTAGAAACATTTTATCCCATGTTATCAATGCCTTCTTCCATTGTAGAGGAAGAACTTCTGACAGGCTTGGGTAGATAGTGCTCCTTCCATCATCTCCTTTCTTAATCATCTGCTTCATTCATAGCTTGAAGGACTTCTTGAGTCCTGTAATCCGAAGGCTGAGCCAGTGAAGACCAGCCCTTCTGTGTCTGTCGAACTCCTTGCAATTCAGTGCAGCATGAGACTGCTTTAGGGGCACTCTTATACAAACCAGTAAATTCCATATTCTGGCAAAGATGTGAATGTAAGTGCTAACCTAGCATTGCTCCTGGGCCCTAGTGCCTAAGCATTGTGCTTTTTCATAGAGGAACGTGGATTCTCCTGGAACTCAGAGAATGATGAAAATGGGAAAACATGCGGAATCATAACAAGTAAAGCTTGAAGAACCACAACAGGAGAGCAGTTAAAGCTGTCTATGAAGGTTATTATTCTGCTTCTTTGTCATGCTGCTCTCTCAAATGTGAAGCAAAGAGAAGACATTTGGTTAATTCTGGGTTGACACCAGCAAATATACCAACTTCTGGGAGATTTTCAAAGACACTTAATGATATGGGTCCCTCCACAAATAAAAGTGTTTGAATTTGTGTATATTTTATGTCTCTGTGCTGATTTTTCATATTTTAGATAGACTTCCATTCAGGAAACTCCTCAAATATTTGCTCCAGCTCCCTCTGAGGTGCAAACAATATTAGCAACATGCAAGTTATACCTGAATTCTTGATAGTTCAAGAAAAATCAATTGTTATATCAAAGAGAAATTAGCCATTTGTGTGGTTTCAGCTCTGTTGATGTTTCTCTAATCTAAACCATAATAGCAATTTCCTAAGCAACTCAATACCATAGAAAACCAAACCAAATGTTTTCAGATATATCTTATATATTACACCAATCCAGTTCAAAAATAGTTATTCTCATTAACAGAAATAAAATTATTAATTTGAGTGCTTTCTGTGTCCTTGTGAAATATCTATTCTTATATATCCCAGTCTTTGTCTACAGGAAAGGAAAGAAGAAAAAATTGCTTTCCTAATTAAAATGGCCTGGTCAGAACAGAGTCAATAGCAAAAGTCCAATTAATGGCAAGAGAGGCAATACTGGTTTAAGGCCCTTTGAGATACCAATAGATTCAGCAGAAATTCAGGTCATGTCATCCTCTCATTCCTACCAGTCTGTTTCAGAATTATTAAGTGGTCATTCTTTTGCTGCTTAGATAAGATGGATGAGAAGTTCACCATGAGCTGGCAGTGTGCACTAGCAGCCCAGAAAGCCAATTGAACCCTGGGTTGCATCAAAAAGAGTGTGACTAGCAGGTCAAGAGAGGTGATTCTCCCCCTCTACTCTCATGAGGCCCCACCTGGAATACTGCATGCAATTCTGGTGTCCTCAACATAAGAAGGACATGGAAATGTTGAAGCAAGTCCAGAGGAAGGCCATGAAATTGATAAGAGGACTGGAGCATCTGCCCTATGAAGACAGGCCGAGGAAGTTGGGGCCGTTCAGACTGAAGAAGAGAAGACTACGTGGAGGCCTCATAGCAACTTTTCAATATTTGAAGAGGCTACAGCAGTGCTGGAGAGGGACTCTGTGTTAGGAACTGCAATGATAGGACAAGGGGTAATGGGTTCAAACTGGAGGGAAAGTTTAGGTTAGATATTAGAAAATGATTTTTACTATAAGGGTGATGAGACATTGGAACAGGTTGCCCAGGAATGCGGTGGCTGCCCCGATCCTGGTGGTGTTCAAGACGAGGCTGGATGAGGCCTTGAGCAACCTGATCTAGTGAGGAGGTGGCAGTGGGGGTTGGGACTTGATGATCTGTAAGGTTCTTTCCAATCCTTAAATTCTATGATTCTATAATAACACATTTAAAGAATGGAGGAAAATTGTCTATATATTAAAGCAGTACTCATCTTGTTTTGGAGTCTCCAGGTGCCCTTTTGCTCTCCTTGCTCTGCTTCAGCTTTTCTATCTATGTGCGTAATATATAGTCACCTTTCAGGAGTGTTGTGGTTTCCATCCAGGTGGCCCACAAGATGTTACTGGTGCCTGACGGCTATCCCACCCCAGGGGTAGGTCTTTCTGTTCTTGTGTTAAACTTCATGAGATTTCTGTTGTCTCAATTCCTCAACCTGTAAAGGTCCCTCTATGAATGGCAGAAATGCTGGTGTTATCTGCAGCTCCTCCCACTTTATGATCTGCAAACTTGCTCAGGGTGCAGACTGTCCCATCATCCAGGTCACTGATGAAGGTGTTAAACAGCATTATCCCCAGTGTCAATCTCTGGGGTGCACCACTAGTGACTGGTCCCCTGCTGGATGTTGTCAGAACCCTCTGAGCCCAGTTCAGCCAGTTTTCAGAACACCTCACCGCCCATTTATCTAGCCTGTACTTCATTGGTTTGTCTATGAAGATGTTATGAGAGGCAGTGTAGAAAGTCTAACTAAAGATTAAAACGTGTCAGCTCCTTCATCCTATCCACCAAGATAGTAGTTTCATCATATTAGGCTGTCGGATTTGTCAAGCATGATTTCCTCTTCCTAAATCCAGGCTGACTACTCCTATCATCACATTCTTTTAATTTGTATGTATGTTTGGAAGTGGTTTCCAGGAATATGATGTATTTGTTACTATTTGATCACAGTACATGCATGATGAATGCAAAGTTTTCCTCCATAAATATTTGTGCATGCATGTACACATAAGGTTGAACCAGCACACACAAATCTGCAAAGCCATAGGTGGTAAAAATGATTAAATAGTCATGGAAAGAGTTTGAAAGTAGGAATTTGTAAGAGAAAATTGCTGATGTATATGCAGGTGCCAAATATAGTTAGTCTCCTGTTAAATTTTACATGGCTCTATTTGGCCTGTCTTCTGTTGTGTTAGACAGACACTCAAGAGTCATCTCCTAACAACAGCTTTCAGTTCTCTGGAGAGGCCCATGGCTGAAAATTACCCTGCTCATGTATCTTGACACTGAAGTACTTGTACTTGAAGGAAAGAATAATAGCTGCAAGGTCTGTCTTTCTTCCTGTCCTCAGCACAAGAAAGGATTCCTTCAGCAGTATATTTTTTCCCCTTGTCTGATCAATGAACTCCCCTATCTATTATCTGTGGTCTTTGCCATTAATCTGCCATCTAGTAAATCAGTTTGATTTTGACATTCTTTGTCTTTTGAACAAATCCTCCAGGGTGAAATCAGAGCTTTGCTTTCTAATTCTGGAAACAAGTCACTGAAAGGTTCCTCTAAGTTGTATGACAATTTTGGGACCATCTTCATAGAACTTCTTTATTCTTTTGGACATGGGAGATTTTTTTTCCTTGTCTGTGGCATACTGTATAGCTTCACTCGATGCACAAGAGTGTCTGTTGCTCTCATATCTCCTGTGCTGGGCTGAAACTCCAAGGAATTGTACACTTGATAACCTTCTCTCTGCCAAAGACTGAAATTTGACAAACACTTTGGACTTAATAAGGTAGTAACTCTGCAGCATATCTCTTGGTGGATTTAAAATTTAAATTCGCTAGGGTCCAACTGTTTGATGGGATGGTAGTGTTACATTTAGGTGTGGCATACACAGTATAGCATATGGTGGTTTTCCTGCAAAGCACCAAAAGAACTTTTGATCTCTCAGGGGCTGTTGCTACTACAGTTTCCAGAGCTTCCATGCAAGCTGGAGGGACTCCTTCCCTCAGCCTTACCTCTGCATCGTGCTGGCAATAATTTGTGTGGTCACAAAGCTTCAGTGGTTGAAGTTCAGCTTACTGGCTGCGTTTCCACAAACGAAGGAGTGTATTGACGCAGATGAAGGGGTGTCTCGGAGACATAAATGAGCAGTTAGGGTCAGACTATGCTGGGACCTGCAATGATACCAAGGAAAACATTACCTGGGATTTTCTCCACATTGAGAGGAAAAACAGATATCTCATTCTGCGTAGGATGTGGGGGTTTTAAAGTTCACCAGGATGCAGCTTGAATGGATGCAACTCCCAAAGTAGGAAAAAAAGTCCCAAATAAACAAAATCAAACCAATCTACTTAGTGCAAGGCTGCACTTAAGAATAATCTGTTGGGACCAGAAATTCACTGAGTCAGAAAAAACAGTGACCTTGTGAGCAAGGCATGAAAGCCAAACATATCAAATCATGGTCTCCTTATGCAATAGAGACAAGTTGTAGCCTCAGCTTCCATCTGTGAAGGGTGATCATCCTGTGTCCCAGGTACTTAGACCTGAGCTGTGTGCTGGGGCACCTCTGCAGATCATGGAATGAGTAGCACTTAAAGAAACTCACCAGGAAGTGGCATGTGGCTAAACAAAACCCCAAATAGGTAGGGTCACTCCTCATAGAAATTTATATTAAGGTAAGTGGCTTTCTGGTTTTAAGTGAGCGGCATGAGTTGGTCTCCTCCTGTTCTGGTGCTGTCCCAGCTCCAGCAGCTGGAGAGCAGCAGCACCCCCTCCCTGTCAGAGGGAAGTAGCAATGGCCCTGCTAACAGAAATCTTCCACAAGTGGAGCCCACTTGTTTCCTACATGGGACATGATCAGTAAACCTTGCACCATTTTTGATAGCATTTGTAACCAGTCTCACCTGTCCTGGCATGAAGCTGGCCAGTCCTAAGTGCTGCTGTCCTAAGTCCTAAGTGGCTGGAGCCCACTCGTTCCAGTGATGTAGTGAACTGGAACATAGGAAGCCACATGCACCAGCCTTTGTTTCTGTTGATGTCCTGTGATCTCTTCACTGACTCCTCCGACCTTGCTGAAGTGTTTTTTGGAACACTCCCTGAGGAGTTCTCATCTCCTGACTCTGTTTCCAATATTCCTCAGCTCTGTGTGCCTGCGTGCAACTAGAGAAACCATGGTGTCTCTACAAATTAATTCTCTCTTATATTTATTCTTCTAGAATAACATATTTATAGTTACCTGAGCTGCTGCTGCCATTGCAGGCTAGCGTGAAGTCAATCACTCACTGCCACCTTTCATCATGCTGTTTTATCAGTGAATTGCTTCAAATGCACTTATCTTGCAAATTGCACAGCAAGAATTCACTCTTCCTTAAGGGTCATTTTAAAAATAGTTTTCAAGAAGACTTTTTCTAGTCCAAATTGCTTCTATTCTTTTTCAAATAAAAGAATACTGCCTTGGTGATGAGCACACATGAAAATCCTGAATTTAAACATGCTTGTATTTCAGGCTGTCTGGGTACAAACTGGCTGGCTCAAGCTTCTTTTCCATTTTACTTCACTCTGTTTATGATTCATATGTTTTCCTGAGGCTTATTTATTAGCAGTTAGCAGAAGAAAATTGTACTCTCATGTCAGGGAGGGAACCTTTTACTGAGTAATTCATATTGGGATTAATCCAGTTACAAGAATTTGTTGAAATAAAAAAATGGATTCTGAGCTAACTTTTTGTAGTCAGTGACTAACTTTGAAGAAATAGAGAAATTTATGTAAATCATAAATCTGTTGCATTCAGTGCCTGATGCTTAGCTTGCTGAATGGCACATGTCATTTATTTAGGCACTAAACAGTTTAGCTCTTTTCATACCCTTTGCTTGCCTTATCTCAGAAAGAGCAACTTTAGGGTTTCTGGCCAAGGTGGTTGACCTCCAAACATTCCTGAAAGCCCTGTGGCACAGGATTGGTAGGATGGGACTTTTCTGCCTATGGCAGTCTCTGCTGGCACAAAGCTGCATGGTCTGTTGAAGCAGTGGAAGAGAGGAGCTGCTCTTTGGGTGCCTTTCAAGCCTGTAATACGAAATTCAGTAATTAAAAGCAATAAGGAACTTCTGTGTTTTGTCATTTGATCGCAGCTACGCTTGCTTCCTGCCAGCTTGTCAAAGCTTAGTGACAGCAGAAGGATCCTGCCAGTCTTGCTGCCAGTTCCTCTAATAGCAGCTCTAGATAAATCCTTCCTTATGTTTTCTCCCAAATGGACCTGAAGCAGAACCCTGGATCTGAATCTCTCCAAAGGTTATGTGTGAGGAGTGTTAGTGCAAATCAGAATGGAGTTCTGTTTGATTTTGGGTTAGGACTAGTGTCAAAATGTAGAGCAACTTGTTAGGTGACTTTGGGATGTCCAAAACCCAGAGCCAGGTCTGGATCGGCACAGTATGCCTGGACTGTCACTTGGCACCGTGTGACTCTGACTTGCCAAGATTTTGCTTATCTGATAAGCTGCAGAAAATATGTATTCTCGGGCCATTGCAAATGTAAAATAAATTCCATTAGCACAAACCTGCTTTTATGTAAGAAAACACTTTTAGAAGGGTTGAAACAAGTACTTTTAGCTTCATTTTTTTTAACAGTCTGAGAGCCATCCATCAGCCTATGACTGAGTCATGAGCAGTAACTCATTAGGCATCAACGTCTTGATTGCTTTGGCTTTTATGAGTGTCGCTGCTTGCACTAATATACCGATAGGCTGTATTTGCAAGGACAATTGCTTTTCGCTTCATAATTACTATTATTGCTACTCTAATTCCAGTTTGATGGCTCTCTGAAGAAGCTCTATCCAGAGAGTCAGAAAGGCATTACCTGGGAGCTGAAATCTGAGGAATGATACTGCTCATCTACTGCATCATGGAAGTACAGTGTCACAGGTCACAGCTTGGAAGCACAGTCACAAGGCTGAAGGAGGTTGATCTGTCCATACAATGTCCAGTTGACAGTGCTGTTGCTACTTGGGAAGCAACTATGATTTGCAAGGGCAGAGGTATGAGGTCTTTAAACCTGGTGTCCTAGGGTAGGAGGAATGGACAGATTTGCTCTTGATGAGCTTCCAGGTAGCAGAGCAGAGCTGTGCAACAGTAGTTTTCAGCACATCTCATTGCAGTTGAAGAAATCACCTTGGATGAGAGGCACTTTTCTGTGCCTGTGTGGGTATCATGCATACAGCTGCATTTGAATAGAAAAGGATTGTACACAAAGAGGCTCAGGCAGCACAGAAAAATACCTACCCAAAGCCACATATCAGCATTCAGCAGGTAGATTGACTACCCAACACTGTCTTCCAACAGTGATGGTAGCTTGATGGTGTGTTTTGATAGTACTGGCCCTGCACATTGTGATTACTTTCTTCTGGAAGTAAAATTCTTAACTTTATCACTGAAATCTGTTATTGGAAAACATGATAATAATTGGTTAAGACCCTGATTTCCACCTAATTTTTTCATCCTGACAGACACATGTACCCTAATTGGGTAAGATTTTTTCTTCTATTTTTAGTGTATTAATAATTTCAACTTTTATTTCCTTTTAAATTATGTCTGGTTTCATCTTCTATTCTATTTTTAATTTTAGAATTTAATATGTGTGAGTATTGTGGTTGACAGCATATGAAAGTCCTGATGGGCTGTTTCTCCTGGGATTTTTAGTTTTAACTTGATTTGCTTTGTGCCACTAGCAGCCCATTCCTCAGATCTGCTCCGCAAATGTCATCAGACATTCCCTTGTTCCAGTTTATAACACTCTGGAGATAAATTTACCTGCTGAAGTCTGAGTCATCATTTCAGCTACATCATGTTGTGTACACACTGTCTTCTCCCTAACCCAGCCATCCCAGTCTTCTCAGCTCTTCCTACATGCCATTAAGCATTTGCATTGCTTGTCCCCAATTGCTCTGATTTCCACTGCATTCTCTGGAAAAGAGCAGTGTGCTTCAGGTGAGGATGTGCATCAGGTTATATAAAGGAACTTACATTTTTCTCCTATTCTGTTACTCAGCTGAGTATTTTGTTTGCTAGCTGCTTTGCTTTTTCTTTTTTTCCTGACTACTGTAAGGCACTAGGCAAATCAACTCCAGCAATGATGTACTTTGAAGTGAAACTGGAAACACGGCTGAGTAACAACCCAACAGTATAATTCAAAGTACTCATTTGCTTGTGAAGTTCCTAGCCTTTTGTTAGCACCACACTTTGCCTGCTCTCAACACTCCCTGTCTGTCCATTCAGTAGGACGTGAAAGACTTGGGGGTGTCAGTGGGTGAGAAAACCAACACGACCCAGCAATGTGCGCTCCCAGCCCACAAAGCCAACTGTGTCCTGGGTGCATCAAAAGCAGAGTGGCCAGCAGGCCAAGGAAGGGGATTCGGCCCCTGTATGCTGCTCTGATGTGACTCCATCTGGAGGACTGCAGCCAGGCTGGGCCCCTAGCACAAGAAAGACATGAACCTGTTGGAATTAGTCCAGAGGAGGCCACAATGTTGATGAGAGGGCTGGTGCATCTCGTTATAAAGATAGGCTGAAAGAGTTGAGACTGTTGAGCCTGGAGAAGAGAAGGCTCCAGCGACATCTTATAGCACCTTCCAGTACCTAAAGGGGCTACAAGGGGAAATGGCTTTAAACTGAAAGCATTTGAAGGCAGTGGATTAGATATTAGGAAGAAATTCTTGACTGTGCTGAGGCACTGGACCAGGTTGCCCAGAGAGGTTTCAGATGCTCATAAGTGTTCAAGGCCAGGCTGGATGGGGGGCTGAGCAACCTGGTCTAGTGACTGGTGTCCCTGCCTGTGGCAGGGGTGCTGGAACTAAGCGCACTTTAAGGCCCTTTTTCCAAAACAAAAATAATTTTGTAATTCTATGATTCTTTGCTCCTTGGCCTGCTGGTTCCTGCACCCATGCATGTCTCCACACCTGGTGGGAAACCTTGTGCTCTCCACTTTCTGTTCTATGAGCAGTTTGCTGACAGCCCCTACCCTCCACTGGGTGAGAGGCTCATTTCATCCCATCGCAGTGTCACATCTCCAAACCATGTGGTCTTTTCTTGCTGAAGACTGAAGGTGACCTGTAACCACCTGACAGCACCTCCCAGGTTCTCACTTCGTGGCCATTGCCATGATATTCGTTTCACACAATTATTCTATTAGATCTTCCTTTTCCTTGTAATGAGGCTATAACATCAAGTCACATTATCCTTTTACCCAGAAGAAGCAGGACCAGACTGTTTCAAAAGCAAACAATTTATAGCAGTGGGCAGGTGCTCACAGCATCTAATTTACAATTTGTTAACAGCAGTAGAGTTTTACAGGGAGGTTATTTCACCTTCCACAGCTAGTACCTCTCTGACAATAATTATTAAAAAAAAGCTTGGTTAGAACAGTACAATTTTCTTGCCAGAACAGAGAGGCATTATATTTGAGGTTAATAAAATGTAACATTTCATTCCAGAGATCATAGCTTGTGTCTCATGCTGTAACACTCTTTGGTTAGAAACATTTTTCTCTAGGGTGGAAAATAGCTAGGTGAAAGCATTAGCACAGAAACACTGCTTTAGTGCTGTCCATGTCTATATTTGCTTTCAGGCTGAGCCAAAAAAGGGACTCCTAGACTTAGCAAACTGCAAAGCTTGAAGAATTACAGTAAGCTAAAACAACTGGATAAAATATTCCGGGGCAAAAATTTTAAAAGGTGACAAAAGAAAGTTTTTTTGACACATGAAAAAGTTGTCTCTAGTACAGGGAGATTCTGATTACAGTATAGAGGAAATGCTTCGTGGCATCTCCTCTGGTCTGAGCTTTAAACCATTAAGTGAAGGAGCCAGTTTGCTGTCTGAGTCCTTACCCAAAAGAACAAGGTGCTCCTTGACTGCAGTTAGATGAACACATAAAATACAGACACAGATAGATCTTCTGCCTTGTTTGGAAAGTGACACTGGTAGCAGTAAAGTGAGGTTTTTCTCCCATTTGAGGTGGAAAGTAAGGGTGAATGTGGACAATGGAGGCAAGGGCAAGCAGCTCTGAGATGAAGCTCTGAGATGGATATGGATTTAAAATGTGCAAGGCAGCTTTATTTAGAAAACAGAAATACAATGAAAGGAACGGAGCTATAGAAAGAACATAAGAATTTTTGGCACTAGGTGTCTAAAAGTGTAGCATTTGATGAAGACATCCATGAGAGAGCAGCAACCAAGAAATCAGCACCAACAGAAAATAAATTTTGAAGTGCTGAAATTCAGTGCACCTTCATTATCATCACACAGTCTCATCAACTCACAATTTAGCAGCTAATGTTCTCCCTGGTAACCACATACATGAACAACGTCATAATCTGAGAAAATAAAAGTCTGAATGAACTCTTTGCTGTTCCAGTTTATGCGAGGGATCATAACATTCCTCCTACACATATGGTAAATAGGACAGTTCTTTATGATCTTGCTCAGCAAAATCAGCTTTTTTTCTGGTGAGATCCCATTACCTGCCTGGAGGACTTTGGAGAAGACCCATGCACACAGTGGGGGAATGCTGTGGTGATTAGGTACAAGGTGAAAGAAGGGGAACCCAGAGAAGACAGTGAGACAGCCTACAGAGAGATTGTTTTTGTTTCACTCTGATAACATCTTTTTCATCTCATTCTCCAAGATGCTCCATAAACAGAGTAATATCTCAATTGCATAGATGGAGAAAATGAGACACTCAAAGAAGGCTGGAATCATCACTGGATCAGGAGGTTAAATGCATCTGCCTACACGTGACAGGGGATCTACCTACCTGTTATCAGCAGTGAAAATGTGGGATGTGATTCATCTACCTAAACATGAGCACCCAGTGCCACAGGAGTTCCTCAGGGTCTGCTCTCTAGCCTTGCTCTGCCAGTGCAGAAGAGCATGTGCCTCTGCTTGGTCTTTAACTATTTATAGCATCCCCATAAGGATGCTCCAGGTAACTCAGAGCATGTGAAAGCCAGAATCCATGCATGTGTATGGGCAACATAATCAAGCCATAGCTGTCCGAGTGTGGAGCTGGTTCTGCCCTGGAGAGGCTATTGTAAGGACACAGAGCAGACCTTGATGGAAAAGGTAGGCTGTAGCCTGCTGCCAAGCTCATGGCAGGAAGATGAAGGGGAGATGATGAGAAGAAGACTAGGAATGGCCTCCAGAAGAGGTGAATTAAGAGATTTAAGCAGATGGATTTTTAACAGCTGCTTTGGGAAGCTGCTGGAATTTTTAATGGCTAGTGTGATGAATCTGCTTGGTTATGAGCTGTCTTCAACACAGACTGACCCTTGCTGTCCCAGATCTACTCTCAGTAACCCTGTCTCCCAGGCCAAGTGCTGCTTTGTGATGAAAAAGGCTGTGTTTGGATATGGAGAGCAAGTAATAACTTAAATCCCATTTGTGCTCCCTTGTGATCTTTTATGAATCAGGCTCATTGTATCTCAGTGTTTACACCACTTATGGATTCAGATTAAAAGTAGAAAGTATTTTCCTTTTTCTGCTTTTACTGACAGATTATTTCTGCAAATCCCAGCTTTGAAAATGTTCAGGCCGATGGGTTTCTGCATGCACCTTAAATGCCTTGAAACTCAAAGTGTGTCTCTTCCACAACATTGGTGTAATGCCCTTACTACCTCATGGAAGGTTCCTAATGTAGGCAAGGAAGGAAGAAGTGACTGTGGACTCTATGGAGTCACTGATAGAGAAGAGCTTTTACCTGTTGTCATATCAACCTCCCAGCTCCGCTCTCTGTCTTACTATGAAGTGGCACGTATGAGTGAAATCACCCCAGCATTTCTCACCTAGATGGAAAAATCTTTGAATCAGGCACTGTGGTTACACTTCAGATCATACTGTAACCCTGTACAATCACACCACTAGAGACCCAAGATCTTGGCAATTTCTTGTTTGAAGGCAGCAATACTACCTTCTCCTCTCATAAATCTGCAGAAGCTGGCTGGGGGCATCCATGCAGGTAACCCTCTTTGTCATACCTGTTACCTCCAGGTACAGTGAGAAGGCTGGATTAATGCTGAATACAGAGAAAAGTGCAATGCAACCTGTCAGCTAGACCCAGCCACACGACTGTCACACTGGGCACAAAAGTGTACGTGTGCAGCTCTGAGGAGTCAATTTGTGGCAGCTGTAGTGTGAGGATGTGGGGTACAGACTGTGATTTATCACTGTCTGTCTTGAGGCTCTCAGCAGAGATTGGCCAGGTAAGAATGACCATTGCTGATAGTTCCCTTGGTGGCCCAGCTGGGGTGTAAGCAGGAGATGGGCACAGGTGAACCCAAGATTCAAGTGGTGAAAATGACCAGGGAATTTGAGCTTCAAGTCATTGCCATGGGAGTGACATCAGCACAACTTCGGATGCAGCCTCTATGTCTCTCCAGATACAGAATGTACCATGTGAGCCACTCCCAAGTGTTGGGTTACAGAAATTATCTTCCTTTGTGCTGTCTTAGTTTTTGCTGTTTAGACTTTGGGAGAAAAACCCCTCTGCTAGACTGCAGAAATGAGTGTCTGTGTGTATGCAGGTGAATATGATCCAGTGTGAAAACTTAATCAGGAAGAACTGATAAGAGGAGAGCTTTGCCTTCTATTTTAGATGGACAGAGATGTAATGAGTGGTTGAATAGTTCCAGAGCTGGTCAGTATCGGAGCGAGACAAACAATGGAAACACTGAGTTAGCTGGGCAAAAGTGTGACTCAGAGTTGTAAGTTCTGCACAGGACTAGGGTGAAGTCATTATTTCTTTAAAATATGACTTAAAACTGTTGTCCCACCTGTCAGCAGTTATTGACTGATCTTTGGTCTTTTTCGTGAAGTGATGGATGTTGGGACCTCACTGCTGTGCCTGTGTTCCTGTCAATCTCCTTAAATTTCCTCTTTCTGGGAGAAAAATTGTTCTCCTCTTCTGGATGCTACAGGAGGGGGATGGCTCCACTGCCCAAAACCCTATGCAAGCTCTGAGATCCAGTAAAAGAGTGGGCAGTGGGGGTGGTAGAAGCAAAGGCTTATTTTTGTGGAGTGCCACTCTAAATGGTATATTTTAGACAGATAAGGCCTGTTGCTCTGCCAAATGCAAACTTAAATGTACAGCCCCCACCTTGCAAAATGGTATTTGTATTTTTTTTCTCTTTAAAATTACCATAGTCTCCATCTGGTAGGATCCTGCAGGACTGAGCTGTATTTGTGAGGATAACAGGATCAGGACATAGAGTACAGCCTCTCCTTGCAGCTCCTGTTTTGGCTTTGTTTTCTGTTTGCGCAGTAGAAATAAATGAATTCATGCCATCTGCCCCCACTTCCAAATGAAACACATCTGTGTTAGGCAGCGGGAGAGGGATGTGCGGAGCTGGTGAGGTTTCCAGCACAGACACAGCAGTGTCAGCATGCTGCATCCCTGCACATCCCGAGAAGAGCAGGCAGGGTGCTCTGTGCTTCCAAAGAGGTGCCAAATGATGGATGTGGGAGCCAAACTGCAGGCACCAAGTTTGGAAAAACCTTGCAGGAATCTTGGCACTCGTCTCCTAGCCTCGCCTGGATATAAACAGCAGTTTTTGTCAGGAATCTGCCTACAGATTCCCCCTCTTCATCTTCTCTCCTAGCTGCATCTCCGGATGAGAGCTTTAGTGCTTCACAGTATTACAGGTTGTTTTTATGCCAGGAAGAGGTCTCCCTAACATACAGTGCATATGTAACTAATATATATGGCTTTTGAGGGTTATAAAATTAGGTGGCTCATACTTCTTTCTTGTATAACACTTTTCTTACTAAAAAATAAAGAGTGATATTCTTCAAGAAGTTCTCCAGTACTAGCAAAAGAAAAGGAGATCAGATTGTTGACACCAATACTACCAAGTCTCTTTTCCAGGCTTCCCAAAACACCAGCACCACAGTTGGTTTTGAGTTTTACTTAAGAAAGGAGATCAAATGCCCCTGTTTGCAGTTTAAAATCTGGCACTGGAGCATTTCCTCTTGTCTTTCCTGTTCTCTGCTGCACTTAATGTAATTTTTTCTGCTGTGATGTTTTTCACATAACCTCCTTGACAGCCACGGGAGAAGTTCTCACAGCTCAGTCTGTGTTGGCTCTTAGGCCTCTTGAAGCATCAACCACTGCATCTGACTTACTGAAGCACATTGGACAGAAGCGGGGGAAGATATTTGCCAAAAATAGGATTGTGCAAGTGGTTCTAAGTTATATTTAAACTGCCAGTTTCTAAGAACACTTCCCTGCTTCAAGGTCCTGGGGTGGTCCCCAGACTGAAAGTCAGGCTAACCCCCAGGGTTGCCATATCCCTTTACTTTGGAAAGAAACCCTGGTAGATGGAGGAAGCCAGAGATGATCTGGTCTGTCCTCAGTCTTTGGGAGAATGAGATATGTGGTGTCCTGGCCCCATGGTATTGTCAGAGACTTTGTGTCATGGCTGGGGCTAAACCATGTGCATTATAGAAACAGACAGAGAGCTATAGGGTGAAAGGAGCAAAGCAGTTCATGGGTTAGTGGCTGGTAAACTGAATGCAGGACCCAGCTCATATACGATCAGAACTCATGGCTATTCTCCAGCTCACTTTCTTGTAGGTAAGTTGGGAAGAAGATTGTTCTCTGCATAAATAGTGCTATGTAAGATAGGTCAATGTGGTTTTACGTAGCTTAGTGCAGAGAAAACAGGAAATAAACATACGCGTTATCTTTCCTTTGTGCCTCTCAGAGCCCTTTAGAGGCTCTGAGGTCTGATTTATATAAGAAACATCCACAAAACTAATAAAAGCATGTTTTTAATAGGAATGGAATCACTGAACAGAAGAACACCTCATACTGATTTCATTCAAATTCATACTAATTCAAATTAAAACAATATAACCCACAGTTTAGCAAAAAAATTAAGAACACTAAATTGTTTTAAAATGGCTTTAATGTAAACCATTGCACTTCTCACTGGGGAGATAAACCTAAAGATCAGGATTTTCAGAGGAGATGATCTCTAAACAAGACATTTTTGGGGTGGCAACAGGAAATACTCAATGCATCTGAAAATGAGTTCCTAATTGGCCTCTTCTCACAGAAAAGCACATCTTGAAAAGATCTTTGGAACTGCTCTGGTTCTATCACCAACAAATAAGTATGCATAGGGGAGGTCAGATGGATACACAGGCATGCATCTCTAAATCACTGTTGTGTCTTGTGCCTTTGAGGACCATTTAACTGTAAAAAACCACTTCCTCAGAGAGGTAAATGATTCAAGTGGATATACAGTCAAGGGGAAATGTTTTCATTGAAGTGAAAGAGGTTCAGATTTTTAACCAGGAGTGATTTGTTTACTCAGTCTTTTACTTTTCTTATAAAATCCCCTTGCTATTACTAGAATTATTTGTGCATGGACTGTGCATAATCTGGGGTTTGTGAAACTACTTATCAGCACTGTGAAAATTGAAAATTGAAGTCATGCCTTGTAAGAATATTTGCAGCTAGAAAATGGGCATGGAGAAAGCAAAATCTGTTGAAAGGCAAAGCATTTGGATATGACCTATCTATCCAGCAACATGTCGTGGGTATTATTCGAAAAACATGTAGATGTGATGCTTAGTGATGTGGTTTAGTGGTGGACCTGCCAGTGCTAAGTTAGTGGTTGGATTTGATGGTCCTAGAGGTCTTTTCCCACCTCAATGATTCTTTGATTCCATGATTCTATTCAACGCTTATTGTTACATTATTACATGGCAGGAGGAAGAGGCTGAGAACTTCAAGACAGTCCATCAGCTGTGGGCAGTTTCTAGGCTTCGTCTAGAATATGGCCCAAGATTTGAGATGCCTAGGGAGACTAAGAGGTGGGACAAATGGCTGAGAGGTAGAGGGTCCCAGAAAGAAAGAGGTGAAGCTGAGTGTCATCATCAAAGTATCTTGTTCATCCCCAACTTCATTATCCTTTCTCAGATCCCACAGTCCCATCTGGTGAAATTCAGCTGCCCATTCTTTTCCAAAGCAGTTTTCCCTAAGAAAAACCCCCACCAACTAACTCCCCTTGAATCACTATGGCTTTGCTTTGATTATTTATCACTCTACTATTTCATGTGCAAGTTGGTGTGAGAATTTCACATTTGTCAGTCAGAGTCAGGAATGGGTTCTTCATTCAGCCCCCATAGATGTGTCCTCTCTGCGGTTAGGGACAGCCAGGAGCATTGCAGCAAGTCAGGTGTGTTCATAGGATCATAGAATATCCTGAGTTGGAAGGGACCCAACAAGGATCATCGAAGTCCAACTCCTGACCCTGCATGGGACAACCCCAAGAATCACCTTATGTGCCTCAGAGTGTTGAACTTCTTGAGCTCTGGAAAGCTTGGTGCTGTGACCACTTGCCTGGGGAGCCACTTCAGCCAGTCTTTCTCATACATTTTCCAGGGTAGTCCCTGGAAATGGGACTCAGTGGTCCCAGGAGTACTGGTGACCACTAGTCAGGAGCACTCAGTTCTGACCCATAGGTTTTCACCTTTTAGAATCAGGGCCTTTTGTAGATACACCCTGCAAATGTATTTTCTCTAGATGGTCAAGACACTGTATTTCTCCATGCTAGTGGTTTGCAATTAGCACTGTTGTAATCTGCTCTCTGTGCCCCCAAATATCAGTCCAAACATGTACAAAACCTAGTGTCCCCCTATTGCAAAGGTGTGAGGAAAGGGGAAGGAAAGAAGCTCCATGCAGAGGCAAAGGCAGGCCGCTGAACGGGCTTTCACTTGCCCCATGAGTATTTCTAGGAAAGGAAAAGCCTGTCCCTGAGCAAAGTAAGGCAATGGGGAAAGCCTCGTGTATACTGGCTATAGGAATTTGGTTGCAAACTGCCTAAGTTTTACAGGTAGAAGGTGGTCAGGCTGTTTCCTTGGGAGAGATTTAAGTAGCTGAGTTGTGGAGGATAGACAAGAAGATCTGGGAGGTGACTCCAAGCTGCTGATGCAGCAGATAGGTTGGTGAAGTGATGGTGGAGAGAGGAGGCAATGAACCAGTGAAGAGGATAATGTCATTACGAGGGCTGAAGAAAGACATGTGGTAGAAGGCTTAACAAATTATTTACTTTTTCCATTCAGGTCTGGGCAACAGAATTCATTTGGTGCAGAAAATCTATCTGTCACTGAAGAACTGTGTTTGTGACTCTTAATAAAGGTGGAAGTCAGACTGGCTAAGATTATTCTGAATTTCCATACTGCTCATAATTCAAATGAACATCAGGGATTTCAGAAAGACCATGCCTCTGCCCTTGCCTGTCCATATGGCATGTGCATATGCGAAAATGTACATACCCTAGAGAATTTACAAATCAGATAAAAGAGAAGAAAAACTGCTGGGTTTTGGTTTTTTCTTTTCTTTTCACAGTGCTAATTACCATGGTATCCAAGTGCCTATTAGTTTGGCCTGCATAAATCACTGGTTTTGGAACAGCTTCCTGCAGAAAGTTTTGTCTGATTTATTGGGCCTCTAATAGTGGGAGTAATACCAGGTGTGCAGGTGTGGGCTGGTAGGCACAACCTATCGGTTCTGTGCTCTGGTAGTCCGTGCTGCCCTCTGGAACATCCCAGCCCAGGGCAGGGCTGCAGAGGAAGAGTTGTGAGCCTGGATGAGGTGGGTGAGTGGTATGTGCCTCCACACATGTTGTCCTGCCCTGCAGTGGGGAGAGCAGAGTGCTCTCCCTTCTGGGCTGTGGCACTGTGTGGACCAATGGTTTTGGGGAAACATGGTTTGATGGGACCAGCGCAGTGCCCATCTCCTGCACAAAGCTCCTTGGACCTATGTGTGGTGAGGAGCAGCATGATAAGGATGCAAAGGGAGAACAGGGCATGGTGGGGAGATAGGGATTGGTCCCTGTAAATTCACAGCACAGCCGTTAATCCTACCTGAATGAAACATGAGGCTGGTTAGTGGCAAGCATAGCCAGAAACAGCATTCTTTATCCTCATATGAAACCACTAGACAGACTAATTTTCCTTTGCTGACTTGATGCCTTACTTTAGCCAGACTCTTTCTCTTGGGTAGCTACCACCTATTTTATATTCCTGTGTCTTCATCCGTTTGCCTCTTGTAACCTCTTTGCCAGAGGAATTGATAGAAGTGTCTTGTGCTGTTCATGTCTGCTCTACTTCTAAATGATTTTCTGAAGTCTGGGACCAAAATTATGCTTATATTCAGGTCTATATACAAAGTGTCCAGGTGTCAAGGGATTTAAGGATTTGAAAATATATGGGCTACCTTGAAGGTAATCCTTTGAATATTAAAAGGAAAAAATCTGCCAGGCCACTTTGCATAACATGCTATATAATCTGTGAAGTAGTTCCAAGGTGCCTGTTACCATGGCACCTCTTGGAAAGGCTTAGTAACATTAGCAGAAAAACAGTGGTGGTGGGTTAAAGAAAGAATTGCAACTCTGGGCTCAGGCACACAGCTGCTGTACCTCAGCTGACTGAGTACTGAAGTGTACATGGCTGTGATTATTTTCTTACTCCATCATAAATATATGTAAAACCCATCATCTTAAAACTCTTGCACTGAAGCTTTAATCTGAATTTGCCTCATAACTAAGCCCAGTCCAATTATGCTGCTTGACTGAGGTCACAGTGGTCTGTCAAACCTTGGTGACTTGGCTGTGTCTCTGCTTTGGATCTGAATTCATGCTGGAGCTCCCTTTGTGTCCCTCCCAAGAGCTGGGATTCAGCTGACTCTAAATATCTGCTTCTGGGCATTCATTTGGTAAGAATGGAGAGAAATCAGCTCCTTTGGATACAGTAGATCTCATTCTGAAGTAAATCTCTGAAATAGGCCAACTGAAATATATCCTAAACACCAATTTTCCTCCACTGGGTATAAAGGAAATCTTGAATTATTAGCTTAGTTAGTGTAGGCAACCATATTACAGACATTTCCATGGCTCAGTTAACCAGATGGAAGCTTTTAGTATAAATTGAGATGCTCCAGGGACCTGAGACATCTGCATGGAGTTGGCAGGCGTGACACAAGGCCAGGAGGAGACACATGTCTTTCAAGAGTGGCAGCTGGAGGCCAGGTTACAGAGAGTGTCTCAAACAGCACAAAACACCGATTGCTGGAAACTGAATAGGGCCCTTCAGGAGGAGTACAGCTCCAGCCTAAGGTGCTTCTGTGTCTTTGGGTAAGTGCATATGAACTTGTTCTTGAAGCACCCAGGGTGAATCATTACTGTGTCCAGCTCTGGGATCTCCAACATAAGAAGGACATGGACCTGTTGGAATGTGTCCAGAGGAAAGTCACAAAGATGCTAAGAAGGCTGGAGCAACTCTCCTATGAAGACAGCCTGAGAAAGCTCAGCCTGGAGAAGAGAAGGCTTCAGGGTGACTGTAGAGCAGGCTTCCAGAGCCTAAGGGGAGTAGAAGAGAACTGGAGCGGAACTCTTCACAAGGGCATGTAGTGAGAGGTTAATAGCTTCAAACCGAAAGAGGACACATTAGCTGTTAAAATTCTTCAGGCTGGAGCAACTCTCCTATGAAGACAGCCTGAGAAAGCTCAGCCTGGAGAAGAGAAGGCTTCAGGGTGACTGTAGAGCAGGCTTCCAGAGCCTAAGGGGAGTAGAAGAGAACTGGAGCGGAACTCTTCACAAGGGCATGTAGTGAGAGGTTAATAGCTTCAAACCGAAAGAGGACACATTAGCTGTTAGGAAAAAATTCTTCACTGTGAGAGTGGTGAGGCCCTGGAACAGGTTTCCCACAGAAGTTGTGGATGCCCCATTACTGTTCATTGACTGTCAGGGAATTTAAAGATTTTGGCTCAGTTGCCCACCCATTACGTACCCGTGGTTGCTGAGGGGCTCTAGGGTGTCTGAGACATCTGCCTGGGGTTGGAAAATATGACACAAAGCATATGGAGAAGCTGTGCCCTTCTGAACCAGCAGCTGATGGTAGCCAGCAGGTAAGGTACAATAAGGTGTCTCAAATGACTCCAGACACTTATCTGTGAGCAACTGTGAAAGTATAGTCAACTAAATGGAGATGGCTGAGTGCTAATTAAATCCTTCTCTTAAAGACAGATGCAATAAATATACTCTTGTTTCATTACTTCACTGGGCTTTCTTTATGTGATGCTCAGCCTGATGGGGAGCTGGTTCTTCACTGAGGCCTTTCAGCACTGCAATGATGACATGATAAACATAATACCATAGTGGAGGCAGTCTGCTTCAATGGCTACTCCCCAGATTCTATGTCATACTTCTCAGTGTGGAGAATGCTTTTCCAATAAGGCCTAATCCTGGTGAGGCTCAGCCACCACTAAGAAAGACTCAATTAACTTCAGATCTCAGTGCAGTTACACTCAAAGATGTGCAGCATTTTTATCTGAGCAATGAGGGGGCATGGATTAATTTGGCATAGGAACTTTCAGACATCCAGTTGTTTGTACAGCTCTTGAAAAGGGGAAAAAAAGAAAGCACTGTTTTGGTTTTAAACTTCTTAGGTATATGGAAAAACAGTGCCTCAACTGTTAGAGCCCCAGCTTCCTCATGTACTTGTCTTTCTTCCCAAGAGAGAGAACTTTTTACATATCCCCAGGATTGCAATAAAAGCACTATTATTTCCATGGAGTGAGATTCATCTTAGCTGACTTCTGCTGCCTAAACCCCACCCAGAGTCTGTTCAAATTCCCTTACAACCACTGTAGCTGGAAAACATTGATCATGCTGCTCTCAGCCCTAGTTACTCCCTTGTGGAATGAAAACAGAAATATTTACTGTTGTCTCTGGTTTGTTCTGTGACTTAAGCCAAGAAAGTTTGCAAAAATAAGTATGACCAATACTTTGTTATGATGGTTCATGAGAGAAGTTGGAAAGATTCAGTTCTTGCCAGCACACTTACATTTTTTTGAGATGTTTAGTGATACAAGTTTTGCCAAAATGTACAAAAGACAACACTCTTGGGTCTATCAGGTTTGGAGAGAGTACATCAAACATCTGCTTGGGTAAGGTAGAGCTCACTGTGCAATTATCTCCTGTGAGCATTTGTGGTTATCACCCAGTCTTGATTTGCTCTCAATCTGCCAACTTTCTCCCTTCTGTCAGACTCTTTCAATTTTGTTTCATCACCTTCCAAAGATAAGGTTTTGATTATGGTTTGGATACTGAAGAAGGAAGTGACTGCCTCAGACTTCCCTCTGCCACATTAGCTTTCTAATATTCCCCTTGCCCATGGCATCTCACCCTATGGTGCACCTGCCTGTAATACACATTCGCCTTCAACAGCTCACTGTAGCAAAATAATTAGCTAATGAGTTGTCTTTGAATATTTGTAGAATTTTGACTTGATTTTATTTGGTATGGTTCCCTCAGAAAATCCCAGTTTTGTTTTTAAGATTTTAGTCAATTGACCTAATTATGAATTGGAAATGCAAATAATTTGATATTTTAATTGAATTTTTGCTATTGATATCAGTGTTTGCTTATTTAAATTTGTTTTCATTAGTTTTCAATAGGTGGAGACTTTCCAAGGAAGAAAAGGTGATTATAGAGGCGTTTGATTCTGTTAGATCCATGTCCTGGGATGTGCCATTGTGCTCCTGCATGAGCTGAGGCATTGCTAAATTATGAATGCTCTAATCCAGCCCACAGGGTAAATCAGCTGCACTGTGTCTTTCAAGAGGTACTGCAGCAGCTCAGGCAGTCAAAGATTTCAAAACATGTTCAACATTAGTGGTCCCAGTGAGAAAAGAAAATCTTCTCACCAAAAGCTTAGATTATGCAGAAACCGATTTTTTCTAAATTGAAAATATTTTGATGGAAATTCCCTTCTGCTTTCCTGAGAAGAAGAGTTACTGTGGGGCTGAAAACTGCAATGTTGACATACCAAAGAGATGATTCAGGGACAGCGTGGATTTCACTGTAGATTGTCTGATTCTTCATGATGGTGCATCCAGATGTGCCAGGATTGGCGACAGAAGTGGAATGTTACCCTGTGCTGGGAACACCATACCATTGCCCTGTTAGAGCATTTTTACAACATTTCCCAAGGTGGAGAGGTTTTGTCACATTTTGTGGTTTTCTATTAACAAGTAGTCCTAAATTTTGCTCTAAATAGTTGATTTAAATGCCACCTTTTTTTTCCTGCATATTTTAATTCCTCCTGGCTCACTTGCCCCAACTTCCTTTAGGAAATACTTTTTCAGCTCGAAGTCTTTTACAGCCCAGATTGCTCAGAGGCAAAAGCGTGATAATAGTGCATGTGGAAATCTTTGTGTTCCCAGAGGAGATCAAGGACAAATTCCAACTCTGACTTTGTTGCACAAGTTGCTGAGACACTAAATTTCAGATTTTGTTCGAATTGGTTATACATGCTTATTAGAACACAGAAAAACAGAGGGTACATAAATCATTGCGTCAATTGGATATGTTGGACATCAGGAGGAATTTCCTCATGGAAATGGCTGTTGGATATTGGAATGGACTGGCCAAGGAGGTGATGGAGTCAGCATCCCTGGAGGTGTTCAAGAAATGTCTGGATGTGACACTTAGCACTATGCTGTAGTTGACAGTGTGGTGATCAGAGGTAGGCCTAGATTCAGAGGTCTTTTTCAACCTAAATGATTCTATGATTCTGTGATCTGGTGGCACACACGCTCTCAACATGTGGAACCTGGCAAGAAGCACTGAATGAAAAGCTGGCTTTATGCAGAAAGGAAAGACACTGCAATATACAATAATTCCTCATGAATCATGTAATTGGCAGTTTGTAAGCAAAATAAATGGCATGCTATTTTGTTAACAATATGTAGGAATTAATTTTTACTTTCATAATACCTACTGCAAATGTCATGACAAAATGTTTCACTAATAGACAAAGGAAACTTCCTTTGCTGCCAGTCAGATTTTTTTTTCCTTCTGAATGACAAAGGTGATTGCAGTGCTTTGCTGTGTGCTACCAGCAAGTATCTCTGCAATCTTGGTTTGCAAGAGGTAAGATGAAATTTTGCAGTATCAGGGCTAAATGAGGCCCTCTCCCATAGGAGGAGACACTGAGGCTGTCTTTTCTGGTAGGGCAGCCTTGTTTTCTTAATTTTTCTTACCTACC
This sequence comes from Acanthisitta chloris, assembly GCF_000695815.1. Classification (NCBI taxonomy): domain Eukaryota; kingdom Metazoa; phylum Chordata; class Aves; order Passeriformes; family Acanthisittidae; genus Acanthisitta; species Acanthisitta chloris. The sequence continues at coordinate 267,932 of NW_008692899.1, read as the reverse complement.
AGTACAAAAAAATTCTTGTGCCACTTAGCAGTATATGCTTATGAATGGGGAAATAGGTTTGGCATCCTTTACTACTTCATCGAACCTAGCAGTTCTAAATGCTTCTAAATACAGGGAAATAGCCTTGTTAGCTGTGCTGTGATGAGTGGGAAGAGCTTTTTTCCTTATTCCAGGACAAATAGCCTGAAGGAAGAGATTTGATTGCCCTTATCTTAACAGATATTAAACTTTACTGGGCAGGAAGTCCTCCATCCCTTTCAAAAATCTGTTTGTGAAAGTAAGCATAAGATAATGCTGGAACATTTCCCAGAATTGATTCCTTACTATTATGAATTGAATCTTCTCTTTGTCAGAAGCTGATAAGCAGTTGGGATTTTTAGGTTATCAAGTAGGAGAGTAGCATGTGACAATATTCTGAACCTGCTATGCTGCCTGGAAAGTTAGAGGCAAAATTTTTGACTAATTTCAGATGGAGCAGTGATAGGGTGTCTGCATCAATAATTTTGCTGTTGCCCAGTCCACCCCTAAATCCCCAATATGCTGTTAAATGTCTTTTAATTATTTAATTTCTTAATCAATATGATTTACTTATTAATCAGAAATGTTCTGCAGTAAAATTTTACTATTGCTAGTTGAGTTATTAGTGCTATTAAGTTATACAACTCCATACATCTGCAGAGCTGTGTTTTTGCTGGAACAAACACTGGGGAGTACTCTGACCCACCTTAAGGGCTCCCTGAAATAAGCTAAGCTGTCAATAACAGTCTCCTCCTTATCCAGCTGTATTTTTCGTAACAAGACAGTAGAGCAAAGAAGAGTATTCACAAATGCTTTTCACAGCTAATAGGTAAAAATCTTCACATTCTCTTAGTTTAGCATTGTGATTGATAATGAATGAGTGCATTTTTGTTTATAAAAATACTTATTTCCTTCAACATGTCCACCCAAATCTTGGAAACCAATGTAGATAGTCCAAATACCATTCAGTGTTCCCAGTCCTTTCATGGATGCCAGGAAAATAAAAGCAGTATAATGGGTGGGGAACCAGCCATCCACCACTCAGCTAATCCTGCTGTATATTCCTTAGGAGCCAGTCTTAGTAAAGGCTCACTCTGGAGCTGTTAGTCTAGTTCTGGGCAACTTGAGGCTTTAGAAGTCACAACAGACATCTGTATAGACTCCTTGTAGTGGGCTGGATGATTCAGGTCCTCCTTCTCTGTTCGAGACAGAGAATACTAGATCTTGTCTGGCAGACATTGTACATTGAGATTGTAGTGGTATTTGCACATGGCATATTATGGAGAATTTACTTGGGCTCTTCCTTGTTATCATTAATTAAAACAGCAATAATTCAGGGTGGGAATATATTTCCCCAGACTACACAGCAATACAGAATAGTTCTGTCCTGTAGTGATACACATAAATAATTAGTAGTGCTCCAACAGATACTAAGTAGGTGCTTCCAGAGTTTTTTTGCAAAATGTAACTACAAAATTTAAATTTTCAGTTGCAAAACAATAAACTGAACCTCATGTCACATTGCTGTAAGGAAAAAAATATGGAAACCATTCCAGGATCGTGGAATAATTTAGGTTGGAAAGAAACTTTGGAGGTCATATAGTTTGACCCCCCCCACCCATAATGGATCTCTGTAGAGCAGGTAGCTCTGTCAAGCCTGGTCTTATTTGTGTCCCAGTTTCAGTGTTTGACCACCCTTGTGGTAAAAAAAAACCCCTACATCAATCTAATTGAGATTCCTGCAATGCAGTTTGTCCCCATCACCTTTTTGTATATCATTGTGGATCTATAGGAAGAATCTGTCTCTGTCTTCTCTATGCTCTTTTATTAGGTAGTTGGAGATAACAGTTAGAGCTGTAAGAACAGAAATTACTTCTAAATTGGAAAATATTGGACTTTTCTGCCCTCAAGGCATTTTTCCTTACAGCTCTAGTGATATTGAAGAGTATCTTTGAACAAAAGCTTTCGGCTTTCTGAGGAACCTTTTATTTCTGAAAAGAAATCCTATTTAAGGAAACATCCTTGTACAAGGGGTTGACAGGCAATTCTGCTTATTGTCACCTACTTTTCACTTCTCATCTGCAAACCGAAGGTCAAGAACTGTAGCTGTCATCTTGAGCTCATGAGAAGCTGATAGGAGCAGGAGATGGCTTTACCACCCACACGTGAGAAGCATTGCAGAGCTGCCTGGGTGAAATCTTTGCCATGCTAAAGTTAAAAGGAGACTTCTGCCTGTACAGGTCTTGTGGAAGAGTAGGAAGCAGATAGATGCTCTGCCTAACTGTGCCTTGTAGGATCTCATCCATGATACTGATGGGAGACATACCACAGACTGGTAGGGCCTGTTGTCATAGGACAAGGGACAATGGTTTTAAACACTACTGCGGAGAGCTCGCGAGCAGGGAAGACGCAAAACACTCAATATGAGGTTCTGCAAAAGCCTTCAAACTTTATTGTTAGCTCAGTCCTTCTCTTATACAGTGCATGAATAACTATGCTTATTGTTCTCTTTACCATTACATAACCATTACCTAACCTCTAAAAGTTACATTTGTATACTTTCTTAGCTTGCAGGACAACTATACCTATTATTCACTTTAGCATTACCTAAGCTCTAAAGGTTACATTTATATACAATCTCTGCCTGCAGCTGCAGCTGTGAAGAAGTCTCCTTTATTCTCTGGAGAATCCTTCTTTGTTTTCCTGGATAGTTTATCCTTGGGCTTGCAACATTGCCAAGCTTTCCCAGGTAGCTTGTCCTTCAGCTGCAACACCATGCTGTGAAAACAACTTCTAAGGCTGAGAAGCTAAATGCCTGAGGCCTACTTCTTAGTTATATGCTCAAAGCTCCCATAAGCCTTTGCTGCTCCTGTTTGGGCTGGTGGGGGTACCCTTGCTGACACAGCACCTCCATTGAAGTATGTCCTTGTTCTGTTAGCCATTCTCCAACACACTACCTTCTAAAAGAGGGTAGATTCAGTCTAGATATAGGAATAAAATTTTTTTTATGAAAAGGTGGTGAAGCACTGCCACAGGTTGCCCAGAGAAGCTGTGGATGACTCATGCCTGGAAACATTCAGGGCCAGGTTGGATGGGGCTCTGAGCAACTTGGTCTAGTTGAAGATGCCCCTGCTCATGGCAAAAGGGTTGGACTAGATGGCTCTTGAAGGTCTCTTCCAACCCAAACTCTTCTGTGATTCTGTGATCCAACCTCCCCCTCTTCCAGCTCATGTTGAACAGCTTATCCTTAAACTATGAAAAAGTGACTTGATTCATATCACTAAACAAAGATCTCAGGGTAGGAATACAAATGCTTATGTTTGAAATACAGTCCAGCCTGTAATCGCCCCATTGGTTTTACATATATTGCCAAGTATGAGCAATGAGATATAAAAATGGCATATGGATTCTGAGCAGGTAAAAGAAGTGTTCAAGATATATCACCTTTATTTTAGTTATGCTGGAGTTAAATAAGGAATAACTACATGGAAGCCAGGGAAATCAGAACTAGGTAAATGTGCTAGATGAAGCCAGCAGATACAAACTTAGCTTATTACTGTTCATGTCACTCTCCAAAACTCTCCTTTTATTTCCAGGTTTCTCACTAGGCAGCTTTTATTGTTAAAGTAAAAAGAAATTTCACTGCTTCTTACACATTTTTCATTCTTAGTCTTCCTCTGAAGAAGTGTAGCAATAGTGCCCTATTTTCAGACAGCAAGATAAGAAAATGACCAGAAAGAGTCAGAGTTCAAGCAAACTTCATTGCTCCCCTACCCATCCTCCAGGAATAGAATTCTTCCCTGACCCATTTTCCATTACTTCTTTCAATCCTGTTTTTAAATAAATCAAGCAATTGGTCTACAACATTAGCCCCAAAACTGGATCACAGTCCAAAGAAACTCACTATACAACTGAAATTTCCTCTTGTTGCTTCAATGCTATCACCAATTTCCCTGCTTCACAGGAGAGCAACAGCATGGGTTTAAATCAGGGATGGACTAGTGGGAATTGCTTTGAGATGAACAGGTCCCCTACAAAACCTTTAAGAATGATGAACATTTAGGAGATAAGCATAGATACAGATCTGAGGTTAACATGTCAGCATATTTACCAGTTATTTATGCCTGGGTATATTCTATTGCCACTGCATTTTTACAGTGCAGAGAGGTAGTGCTGCAACATACAAAGAAAGCAACAATAATTCAGCCAGTTTCATAAGCCTTTTCCCTCTCAGTGAGAGATAACACTCCCACAGGCAGTGCATTAACATCATTTCTGTAACAGCAGTGACTTCTGGCCCCAGCAGAGATCATGGCCACATCTGCTTGGAGCTACAGAAACATGTGCTTAAGGTCTATCTCTATTTCACAGTGGTTGTGCACATAAGAAAAGTAAAGATATGAAGAAATTCAATATTGCTGTCATAATTTTATAGGGAGGAGGTAGAGGGGAAAAAAGTGCAGACAAAGTTACAAAGTGTCCTACAACCCACTAAATTCTTGGAAACAAAATACAACCAGATCGATGACCATACATGAAGAGCAGGGGTCAAGGGAAGATGGATGAGACATTAATAGCTTAAAAAATAAGATCAATGACATGGCGTCAAAGGCACAAAATTTTGCCTGTGTAAGAAAGGCTCTAAAAATCAGTAAGTGCAGTATGAAATGACAGAAATCACATTTAAAACCAAAAATATCACATTGCCTTATTTATGGTATTTTGAGCTTTCACATATGTAATAAACTAGATGTTGATATGAGAGGTACAAATATTGAAAGCATTTCTGTAAAGGATCAGTGTCTCTGGAATATGCAGAAGAATTACAGACAGATAACCCATCTTAAAGAACTCCCCCACTTTCCAGTTATGGCTATTTGTTCATCTCCTGGCTTCCCTTCCACTAATGTGGTAGCAATCAATAGAAATTACAGCACCTGCTGACATACAAGATTAATATTGGAAAATAGTTGTAACCTTCCTATCAAATACGTCTGGCAGTATTTCGATTCTGTATTGATTGCTGCTGATTATGCTAGTGTACCTGAATGATGGTCGTACAAAATTCATGTTAGTACCTGAGAAAGAAAATTATATCATAAAGGTGCTCAACAATATTGTGTGTAGCTGTTACTGCTATCTCAGGATATTGTGGGTTAAAAAAACCTTAACCCTGTCCTTCTCCCATGCCTGTAAATGGCTTCTAGCATAGCAAGAAGTTATCATTGCCTTGTCATCACTGACTGCATCTGGAGTCAAGGTGTCATCATCATTGTCATCATCACAGAATGGTTTGGATTGGAAGGGACCTTAGAAGGTCCATCTCATTCTCAGAGAGACAATGGCAGTTTGTGGGCACTTCCTGGCCTAGACCAGCAGAAGTGGAGCCCAGGTATGACCAGGTAACTCCTGCTTCACCAGTCAGTTCAGTCTCTGCAGTGCTTTGGACGATGGAAATGAAATTGATTCCCAATGGTGGGAAGATGGTATTTTTGGAGGGAGTCTGTCTCTTTTCCTTACCCTTGTTTCCTTTCATGTACAGAAAAGTCATTGGCCACCCAGTTATGAGCCCTAAAGGGCATTCTGAGAGGGGCTGCTGGGAGGCTGCAGAAACCTCTGCATTGCTCACCCTACTTACCAGCCAACAGGAACAGCAATAGCCATTGCTCTTCTAAGGCTGGAAGCCACTGGGCTTGCATATGTAATGTACTCTAGACTTCTCTCAATGCAATGCAGCAAGTGAAAATGAGCATGAGAGCCAAAGCTTACAATGAGCATAAGCACCTAACTAGTTAAGCAGAGTAGGAGACTCGTGTCATCTGTCA
>NW_008692899.1:245015-262078 GCF_000695815.1 Acanthisitta chloris | reverse complement strand
GCTGAAGTCCTTATGGAAAACTTCAAAAATGAAGAAAAGGTCTTGGTAGCTCTTAAGTGGCAGGGCTATATTACACCCTCCCACCATTTTTTTCTATTTTTCCCCTTTGTGTATTTTCCTTGGGGGAAAAATATACTTTTGAGAGAAAGCTGTGGAAAATTTCCAGCTGACACAGCTCTTGAGAAATTCCCCCAAGGTATAATTTCTTTTTATTCTGCTCTGCATTCCAAAGTATACAGACTGTGTGTTTGCTCAGTGTCTGTATTTCTGCAAGTTCACTGTTATGAGTGTTAATCTGTTTAATAATTCATCTCCAGTTGCAATGACTACTTGGCTGTTCAGGTCAGATTTTTACTTTCTAAAGCCATTCCACACATTTGCTGACGTGATCCCTTCTGGTCATACTGATCAGAAGAGTTTACCATTGACTAGACTAGCTTGCATATGCTTTTGATCTTATTTATTGATATTTCAAGGGCAGAATATTTCAAGGGTAGAATTTTCTTATCTTTTTGGATAGTGCTGATATGAAAACAAAAAGTCTTACATCTGGTTAGAGTTAGTTATATTTCAAATCTGTTACAACTGAGTTGGCTTGGACTATAAATACTAAGCAAAAGTACTCAGTATTTGAAGACAGACTTTTCTTTTGTGGAAGTTAGTTTTGTAAGTTAATGGCTCCATGGAGGGATAGCAAATAAGCTTTGGACAGTCAGAATTCCTCTGCTCTGCACTGAGTAAAAATCTGAATAGAACTGAGACCAAATGCAATTTAGGTTGAGATTCATTCAAGGGCATAGCACTGGGACATGTAATCTTGCACACAGAGCAAGAGAAGATAAGAAATCACTGTCTTTCCTTACTCAGCATTATCTTACACAGCTGTGTATTTTAAGCTCAGACTTCCTTCTGAATAAGGCCTGAAATCATTTTGGTTTTGTTTTTATCTATATCACATATCAATTTATCATCTTCTCTCAAACATAAATTCCCTGTTACAGAAAGGGTAGTTTTACCATCCTCATGTTCCAAGTGAGGAACCTGAGACATGAAAAGAAGTCAGAATGGAATCAAGACTTTGCAAGTTTCAGTTTATCATCTGCCTAAGAAGACTGAAGTGTTAGCTCCTCTAAGCCTTCAGCAGCACACGGAGGAGGCTATTTTTTAGGAATAACATGTTTTGTAGTTCACAGAATCAAGCTGTTATGAGTAATAGTAAATCATTAATTCACCCAGCATGCTCATTCATGTAGTTATTAGACCCTCACCCATAGCTAGGTGGTTGCAACAGTGTCTGGAAGACCAAGCTCAATTGTGGACTCAGAATACTGGATAAGGTCTTAACCAAGCAACATGTCATTGCTGCCAGTGGTTCCAGCAGACTCCTGTTCACTGAGTTTATTGATTCTTCTGCAGTATTCAGCACTGTCAGTACGTAGAGAAAATAAGTCCCTGGGAGACTTTCAGGCACTACTTTCTCAGCACATACCTTCCCTCTCTACTTGTTTTCTTGATGACAGCACCACCTGACCAATGTTCTGTGACTTTTCTTTAAGGCTGGATGTTGCAAGCAAGAGAGAAACATCAATAGAATTACCTTAAATTGCCTAACCAGGACCCGTCCATGAGGGATGTCCTGGAAGTGCCCTTTCCTTCTGCATGCTGAGCTTAGACATCACATATTGGATTGGAGCATTTGGATTTTTTTGACTAAACAATAGAAATAATATTGCATTAAAAATTATGAATTCTTTAATTAAAAAAAGGAAATTGATTTCCTGAGTTTTTAGCCTGCAACTAGAATTCTAACCATTTTTGTCTTAAGTTTCAATGGTGAACTTAAATGAACTTGAAATCTGCCTGCAGCTCTGACACTAATGTGTCACTGATGGGGAGCGGTAACTGACAAAAGACATAACCGGAATGTAGTCAGGACCAAGTTTTCTCAGCTAAAAATATGATTGACACTTTTTTATTATCAGTTAAAAAACTCAACATCTTAAAAATGTGTGATAGGTAAACAGCAGTTTTTTACTGCATTCCCAAGCTGAAAAAGCAGCTTGCTGGGCAATTATTGGCAGAAAACAACAAAAGCTTACTATTACACCTCCAAAACAAGTGAGAAACAGTAAAAGTGTACTGTTGTAAGAAAAACATGTGTAGACTAAGCTTTACTTGATCTCTGATGAAAAATGGCACTTTATGTTTCAACAGATATTTATTTTGCTAGATTTCTATGCCTGTCATCTTCAATTTCTTGTTTTAAAAACATCTCTCTGACATTTTTGAGAGTTTTCAAGCTTCTGAAATACCATCAGCATCTCTCACACTCTGATAGTCTAGAGGACTTGACTGTCCGTATCACTACAATGTTGCCTTTTACAAGTCTTTATGTGTGGAAAATGCTGAAGTAAAAATTTATGGTATTGTCCCTTGATGACCTCAGATGACAAATTTGAAGTAAGATTTTTAGGGTGTCTCCTCAATTATTATTTTTCTTATTCATTATGACTGTAATACAAGAGTAAGAAAAAGTAGCCAAGAAGAAACACCTAGATTCAATGTGGGAAGGTGAATTTGTTTGTATTAGAGCTGTTATGCAAATGTGAACCTTTTTGCAGTGTAGTCTTTAAGTTATGGGATTTTAAGTCAGAGAGAGGGAATCCCAAGGGTAACCTTTGTTGAGTAGAGAGAAACATCTCTCATGTGTAAGAAGGACTGCTTACAGCTAAATCAGCGGCAATGATGGTTGAGGGGGTGTGCACCAAGTTCTCTTCCCCAGCAAAGGGAATTTGTATTACTCTTGAGATGAGTTGTTGAGCCAGAGACACCACTGATATGTGGTGACTGCTGGGGTTGTGTGATCAGGACAGGACAGAGACTGGGCCTGTGGCACTTGAATTGACTATGTACAAGAAATAAATCCCTTGATATATCTACCTGTGATTAATGTTTAATAGTCATTGTCAATGACTGAAGTGGTAGGGATGAATATTTCAAACACAGGTTGCCATCTATTGCAAAGCTCCTTTGCCTGTTTTTGAAGAAAACTTTTAGCTTTAGGCTGGATATGCAAATACTGCATGTTAAATTGCACGATTACTAAGAGGCCAGAGGCTCAGCTGGTGAGAGACAGAGGCAAAACAATGAGATTTGGTTGCTCTAAGTAACTCTAAGTGGGTCAGACTGTGGTATCTGTAGCATGATATTAGGCATACTGCCTGTTGGACAAGGCCTGTGGGAAGGTGTGTTGGATTCCTGAACAGAAAAAAAATCACAAGTGAAGATTCATAGCTTTGAAACCATTTTTGTGCTGTTTACTAAACAGGCAGCCATGTATGGTGTCCTCTGAAGGTTTTGAAGGCACTGATTGACTTCACAGCATATGGTAGATGAAGAGGGTCTGATCTTTCAGCATGCCAGGTCTTTGATTGTCTGGGGGTTATACTTCAAACAGAATCATTTCTGCATAGCCTCATTCTCCACAGCTATATCTTCCTCTTTTGACCATGCTGGTTTCTAACAAATTTGTTTCCACTCCTATTTTACAGATTTTGTGTTAATCTCCCCTTAATCTGACTGCTGTTTGCTGCCTCATAATTCATTCTGCACTTCCTGCAGTCTTCCTGGGCTGTTACCATGGATGGTTGGTTTCTATCACACCCTCTGTTTCATCACCTTAAATCTGATTTTCCTGCACCTTGAAACATACCCAAGAATTTTTATGTGATGCATCTTCTCTTCCTTAATTTCTGGTTCTGCAGTACTTTGAAGATTCTTTGAAAATATACAATTAAAATGACTTTCAATTACCCCCCCCCCCCCCAAAATCATCAATAGGTGTTTGGTTTTGGGGTGTTTGGTACTTCTCAGATGTACTTGGTACCAGATCACTTATCAAATACATATTGCCATTTGAATGGTCAAAGTCTGTAGTCCCTGCTCTGTAACACATTTGTCATTCATCTTCTACTGTCATTGTTGGATGGGAATTGATCTGTGTAAGTGTATGATATAGTCTCTTACTAATGGCTCACAAATCTCTCTCTCTGTGTCGAGTGAGTGCCCACATCACATAAGAAAAATAATTTCCACTGTGGCAGCCTCTCAAGGGTAAGGGCAAAGCTGGTCAGACTGTCTGGAACAAACTTTTTTTCACCTTAGATGCTGGTTTGTCTAAGACAATCTTAGCTGGACCAAAAGATAGATATTTTGAAAGTTGTTTTTGTATTAGAAACAAAGTAACCACCAGCTAGTATGGATTTGCTGTGCTGTGTCAGTCTGAAATGGTTTATTCTGAGTCCTGAATGTCAAAATACATGACATTTTTAAACTGACATTTTGAGGGCATTTTTTCTTCATGGAAAGTTTAAGTACATTCAACTTTCCATCTCTTTTTGGCATATAGCCAAAGTCCTAAAATTTCAAACTGGGTGGAAAATCTTCTTTTTTGTTGTTGTCATTATTGTTGCTATTATTATTGTTATGTTGTTATAATCATCCTCCTATTTAATTCCAGCTGTGTAATTTAGTTCTTACATATGTTTACTGCTTTCCCCTTCTGCTCTGATCCCCACCAGTCAGGATGTCTTTAGTGCAGCAAGTTGTTTAACATAACAGTGACTCACAGTGCTGCTGTGACCTATGAACCTATGGAAACAGGATGAAATTATAAGAAGTACATGTTAGTGAAGAAGTTAAGTCTCAGGACAGTCAGAAAGAGAAGATGTGCTTAGCGCAGAGTCTCGGCCAAATTCTGACATGGCTGCAATTTAATGTGTTAATGTAGTGCCTGTAAAACTTTGCTCATGTGAAATGGAGGCTGAATTATTTGCAAAGAATTCATAGCCTTCCAGCACAAGAATGCTAGAATAGGCCAAAATTGGGCAAGATATGATGGCTCTTTTCTTTCCTCCAGTTTCCGTAACCTTGTTGAATGTTGGGATATATAACATACAAGGACCTTGAGGCTGTGCAGCTATTCATTGTCAGTTTTCCATTCCTAGTGGCAAATGGTGCTGTCATCATGGTCGGGTCACTGCTTGTGGGGACAGCATGCACTGCTTGCAAGTGCTGTGAACTATATGTCCAGCAGCATCTGAGAGCATGTCAAGCCAAAGAGGCTAGCAGACCCAATGTGTAGATAAGCTCACAAGCCAGGCACAAGCATCCCAGCTGCTGTTCAGAGGGAGTGTACGTGCCATAGATTCATAAGGGAGCTTTTGTGGCCTCTCCTAATCCCTACCAAAGAGGGTTTCTGGTTGCCATGCCTGCTCAGCCTTGTTGATTAGCTAGCTCCACCCCGAGGTGCAAGCAAAATACAGAGGAATATTTCTTCCTATTCAAGAAAGGCTGGAGAAGAAGAGTAGCCAATACATTTTTTAAAAAAATATTATTTATTTTTTTATTCTACAGTTATTGAAGCTTTACTTTGTTTTTCTTGAAACAAATGGAAATACTGACCTGAGAGACTTAGTGCACCCTGTGAGGAGTTATAGCTCTTAGAATTGTGGAATCATGGAATCATTAAGGTTGGAAAAGACCTCTAAGATCATCAAGTTCAACTATTAGCTCAGCACTGCCATATTCACCACAAAACCATGTCCCTGAGGACCACGTCTACTCCTTTTTTTGAACACTTCCAGGATGTTTATTCCACCATTTCCCTTTGCAGCCTGTTCCAATGCCTGATGACCCTTTCAATGAAGATATTTTTCCCAATATCCAATCTAAACCTCCCCTCGTGCAACTCGAGATCATTTCCTCTTGTCCTATCACTTGTTCCCTGGGAGGAGAGACCCCATCTCACTACAAGCTCTTGATATTACTGTGGATTTCTTGCCTTCACAGCCCCCTTCCTCCCTCTTTGCATATTGTCAAACCCTTATTCTGTCACCTGTTTCTTCTATTTGCCTTCACATTCTCTTCTTACACCTTTTCCACCCCTGCTCAGAAAAAGTATTCTTATGGTCTTTGCAATTAAATATCACTCTCCTGTAATTTTTTTTTTGTTCCCTGCCTGTACTTCTTGCACCCCTGGTTAAAAAATTAGCAAGAAAGGTGCTGCAGTTTAAATTATTTTTTGCCCACATGGTCATCACACAACAGAGATCATGGAGAGAGTGGGTTAGTGTGAGGTAACATTATTATTCCCTTGCACCATGGGCACACATGGGACTCCACATATGGAGAATAATTCCCTAATCACATACCAAATGGGCAGTGAGTGTCACCAAAGGAAATATAAATCTTTGGCTGTGTTTGTATGGGAAGCTTGGGAACACTTAGCTCTAGATGCCATACAGAGAAATAAGTCCTAAATAATCTGTACCTCCAACAACACTGTTCCAGCCAAAGTGACAAACCCTCCATGAGGTAGCTCTGCCTATGCGTGTGTGCTCCTGTTTCCTCCCAAAAGCTTTCCAGCCAGGCTGAGCAATCCAGTGGGACACTAGCTTCATCACATTGAATCTCAAGACAGTTATATAGAAAATGTATTTTATGCATTCTTTGCTCTGGGCTGGGCTATGATGGGTACATACTGTCCAAGTACCTATGTTAGGGACCTTGAAGAGCTGTCCTGTAAAAGTTTACTCTGTGATAATGTCAGTGTCCAAATGTTGCAGAGTTTCTGGGCTCTGCATAGGAGATTTGTAGGTGGGAAAGTGGTGCTCACAGTCCAGGGAGAGACATACAGTTCAGCTGCCTCAGCGGTTGCAGCTGAATGTGTGCTGCAGAAGCTCCTCTGCTGCTGAGACACTCAGACTGCTCAGGTCAGTGATTTGAATCAGTGTTCCCTGAATGCTTTGTCTGTGCACCCATGTGTCTGTGCATGTGGGGAAGAACAAGTCTGCAGCTATTCTGCAGAGACAGTGGAGCTGGCTTAAGGTGATGGGTTGGGATGTGGGTATGGATGGGCCCTTCAGAAAGCATTTGTGAGCAGTGAGATGATGCCTTGGCTGTGAAGGTTGCTCTCAGGCACTCACTGTGGTGCCTCGATTCCTGCTTAAGGGAATGGAATTGCTATATTTATGGCAGAAATTTGTGGTCACTGGGGATTTGTCTCCATGAGCAAATGCTCCATTAACAATCAGCTTCTTCTGTAGGACTATGAATTACTGCCTGCCTGATCCCTATCTTTAATGCATTGGTACTTGTCCTGTCTAACCCAATGCCCAGAGTCCTGTTAACCTCCATCTGTAACTCTGCTGGTTAAAGGAGTGAAGCAGGCTCTGAATGATGTGGGAGCTTCCCCCTTCTACACCTGTCCATCAGCTCTGTCTGAGATCCATGGCCTCACTTACATACCTACTATAGTTGACAAGTGTACCACCTCTTTTCCACTCCAAATCCAGCCAGCTGAATAAAGCACAGTCCACTTGCCTCACCTCCATACTCTGCACACATCGCCCAGATCCAGTTCCCTGGTGGACTAAGCTCAGGCAAATACCTAAGCTCATTTAGTTGGAAATGGTGCTTCTGCTAATTGCCTTGGAGTTGGGGATCAGCAGGGCATTTCCCTGTTTAGCAGACACAGACTCAGTTTTCCTTCTCATTTGACATCTCTTAAATAGGGCAATGTGGTGTCCATTGAAAAAAGAGGCTCTAGATACACGGTCTGTGAGATTATATTGTAAGCTGATAAGCATACTTACTTACTGCAAATGGCAGCGCTATTAAAGAAGGATTATATACAGATGAGGAGTTAAAAGCTTAGAAAACATTTGCCTGATATTTTACTGGAGGTGTATTGCCATTACTGAGCAACAGACTCCCAGAAAATCACATCCAGGCAGGCAGAATGCAGCCAATAAATACACCACCAGAGGAGGAAAAAGCACGATTTGGTGACTCCTGCAAGGCCTGTCCAAAACCCCTACTGCAGATGACAGGAGTTTAAGACAAGCATTTGCCCTCAGACCCTTTGGATTTGTTCTGTGAGTTATCAGGTGAGCAATGTTCAAAACACTTTCTGTTAAAAAAAAGAGAAGAAATGAGTGTTTGACATAGGTTTGACACTTACAGTACTTAAACATGGTGATGACTGTGACAATTTTGCCCTGTGATTTGATTTGAAGACAAATGAACAGCCCCTTGACTATCTTTAACTGAAGATGGCACAATGGCAATACCCTTTCTTGGGAAAAAGGGAGAAGGCAGCAAGAAGACCTTAAAGAAAGTATTTCCTTGGACTTTGGCCCAAACTTTGCTCATAACAGTCTACTGGGGAAGGTAGATCAGGCAGAGATCAGACAGGGTTTGGTGTTTCCACTGTGGACTGGAACTTCACGTGAGCTGTTGTTAGGGGTGGATTTTACTCCAGATTCCTGGCATCTTTGTACTTGTCTTACAAGTCTAAAGCCAATTCCAGAGTTCTGCAGCTTCAATTTATCATTTATAGCTGATGCCCTATTACATTTCTGTACTCTACTGCAAGGCAAAGTCTTTGGCACTGTCAGGGAGTCCCTTTTGGAAGGCAAGCCATAAGAGGATTCAGTGGAAGCTCTTTATCCATACATACATGCGAGCCCTCAGGTTAGTTGCTTACCCCAAGACATTAGTTAATCAGTTGGTGTGGTGTAGGGCCAACTGTGTATTGGTTTTCTATTGATGCTGTAACAGCCCTATTACTGTTACATTAATATATTAGAGCTAATTCATTTTCCCTGGTTGCCACCACCTGCTTCTGCTTAGATCAAGCAGTAATGAGCAGTTGACAGTAGTTAATGAGCTTCTGCAGCAAGGAATTCAATTTTTCACTGACTAAAATTAGTTATTTCTTCTGGGCACCATAGTCTGCCTCCCTGGGATATTTGGCACCATCAGCTTCCCAGTGTGTCACCGAGGATCCATCTCTATCAACAAGACTGCAGCAGTGGGTGCTATCCGGAAAAGCCTTTCTCCATTGAGCATGGGAGCTGTGCTCTTGTCCACAGCTTTCCAAACTGGTCTGTAGACCAGTTCAGCTGTCTCTCTTTTACTGGTGACATGTCCAGCCAACCACAAAGCAGTCCATGCTCTGCAGCTGTGGTGTCACCTTCCTTACAACAATGGGCTTTGTATTGGTGCTGTTAGTAAGTACTGCTCTGGTAGGGCTATTATGGTATTTCTTTCACAGCAGGGGTGGACTTGATGGTCTTGGAGGTCTTTTCCAACCCAGCTGATTCTATGATTCTTCCTGTGTTGTCCAAGAACATAAAATCATGGAATGGTTTGGGTTGGATGGGACCTTAAAGATCACCTAGTTCCAACCCCCTTGCTATGGGCAGGGACACCTTCCACTAGACCAGGTTTCTCAGAGCTCCATCCAACCTGGTCTTGAATACTTCCAGAGGTGGGGTTTTTGATAATAAAGATAGCTGTATGTATTGCTGGTGGGGAAGAGGCTCTGACACATGCCCAGGTATTTAGGAATTGCATCACAATTTTCCTGCTCTCCCAGAGGTGTTTTAGGGACCCTGGTGTCATTGCCTTGCTTTGTGCCAGCTGTAGAGTGCTATGATTATAGTGAAATGAATAACTTGCTTATGCCAGATAGCCACCTAAACTCCTCTGAAAATCACTGCAAAATGACTTTCCTAAAATGGATTAGGCAATTGAAGGTATCTGTACACAGAAGTACTGCTCACCTATCTTGTAGCTGTTCGCAAATAATTTTCCAAATTGGCACATAGAATCGTATCATACAATCATAGAACCAACTGGGTTGGAAAGTTGTCTTTCAAGCCACAGGTTGTGATTGGACAACTGAGTCCAGACACTTGGCTGGCTGTGTGAAAGGACCATTAAAAGGCAGTGGGACAAATGAGAGAAGGTGACCGTTCAGGACATACTCTGTTACTGGCCCAGGCAACTGGCTGGCAAGGTTTGCCACTACTTCATGAATCCATCATCACAGCATGCCTGGGCAATTTTAAGTATTTCCTGCCTCCAATGCATTTTATGAAGATTGCTTTCTGAGTTTCTCTTGCTTCTGCAGAATATAGTCTGGGGAACTAGCTCAGGTTGGCCTAGAGATAGGATGACGAGGAAAATATTTTAATAAGAGACCTTGCTCTGTAATGATGAGCCCATCTACAGGCTGCTTTGTACAGTGACACCCAGGAAAGCAACTTCAGATAGTTGCTAAGGTTGTTGTAGCAGTAACTTATTGATGTGAAAAATCCCTCCATAAACAGGCTGGTATCTCAAAAATAACTTTGTTTCCCCCTCCCCCCCCCATAGCTGTGCTCATTTGTATATCAATGTCAGCTGTTGCTTGGAGTCTCCCCCTCTTCTGACTCTATTGGAGAAATCTAAAGCATCACAATGAATGTTTACACAATTAACGATCCTTGTGATTATACATGTAGAACTCTATGGACGGAATCTTTCTCCTTTTAGCATCAGTTGTGGCTCCCAGAGCCATACAGAAGTTCTGTGGTACTCTGCAGACTGAATCTAGTGCAGTCTGTGTGTCAAAAGCAGTGTCCCTGCCATGTTACTCCCTTTGCTGAGGACTGACAACATTCACATGGTCTCCCTGGAGCCCACACACCATCTGCAAAGACATTCCTGGAATGGCGAAACCCCAAGGTTCTTGAGCTGTTGGGACACCATAGCACAACTGAATTTATGCTCTACTAAGCTGCTCACAAGCATGTTATTATCATAGTCCTTATCCCCATGACTGCATGCTGTGTCATAAACGTGGAACAATTCTTTAATTGTAAGGAAATACTCTGATAATTTCTCGCTAAGATGCTGATGATACCCAATGCACCACTTACTGTGATAAGGAGAAAGTGGCTGTACTTCATCAGAGTGAATCTTCTTTATGGCAATTTCTCTATCAATGGTGAGTCAAAAGAAAAAAAAGTGCAAGAAAGGAAAGTTTCTGTATTCTGAGTCATTTTGAAACCACCATCCCACTTCCAGACTTGTCTGTCCTGTATGATAGATGTGATAGTGTCTCAAGATATATTGGAAGCATCATATTTCTCTTTTACTATTCTGCTTGAAGGAAAAAAGACAAATTATGCCTTGTGAAGAAGCCATTTGCTATAAAGTGTAAAAATGCTTTAATATTAATATTTTATAATAAAAGTCATGACATATTTATAAACACTCTATCAAGCATTTACAACTGAACCACAGCTGAGAGCTTGGACTGGAATAAATAAGCAAGGACACAGCTAGTATGAAATATACATCTTAATTTTTATAATTGTGTGTGCTTTATTCTTTACACAGATGGAATGGATGCGCAGAGTATTTACACATAACAGAAGTGTAAGCTGGACAGGGTATTTTGTAAACTCCAGTTCAGATTTTGAGAACCCCACACTACAGCTGGACTGAGAAACTTCCCACTTAAAGAGACGCACGCTGGCCAAAGTGCCAGATGGAGCAGCTTGGGGAGTATAAGCTGCTGCACTCAGAAATTTGGACAGGTTGATTTAAATTTAGGAGCACAAATCCAGAAGTTAAAAGGTTTGCTACCCCACTAAGAGCCATCAGTGTTGCCTTTTTAATTTTTTTTTTTTTTTTTGCTTTTTTCAATGCTTTTTTCCCCCCTGCCCAGAGATCTTGTCTAAGATGCTGGCTACTGCCCATCCCCAGAAATTGTTTTACATCAGGGCAAGTTGCCTGTGCTGTAGGTCAGGGCCAGACGGCATAAGCTGCTAATGTGGTGTGAGAGATGATGGATTGCCTCTCATGCTTCTCACCTTAGAGAGCCTCAAAAGGGTCAATGGGGTGGTGGTTCCTATTGCTCTTGGTGAGATGACAGTGGGGCTGAAGCCTCCTGCAAATCCGTTTGGCCCAGGGGATGTCTTTTTGTTCAGCAATTTCACAGCACCTACCTCAACAGGATCTTGATCCATGACTGGCCCTCTGGGTTCTACAGTAAAATAAGTAGTATATAATGATGGAAAGTGCTGAGCTCCTGTTTAATCAGGTGGCCTTGGTGTTCTACAGTAATGCCTAAAAATCAGTATAATGAGGAGGATGGATGTTTAACTTCAGGTGGTATAAATGGGATGGATTCCACTGAAATCAGAGGAGTGACCATGATTTACACCAGCTGAAGATCTAGGTTAGCTATATGCCGAATAGATTTTGGATGTTATTTGCTGTTAGCTTTGATGCTGATTTGTGCCCTAGAATGGGAACCTTTTTTTAAACATAATGACAACCTCCTTCTTATTTCAGAACTAATTGACAAGATGTCTGATATTTAATGGAATAGGAAAATATGTTTATTCCACCAAGGCATGGGCTTGAGCACTTGAATGCAGTTGCACAGTGAACCACATGCATAACATGGCAGGCAAAATGTTCAAGAGGAAAAATATTGAGATTAAAAGCTGTGAAGGATGAAAGACCACTTTCTGTAAACACAGCAGATATTATGGCTTTAAATCTGCAGCTGAAAAAGAAGACTGAGACTTTTTTCATGAACACTGGTTTTCCTACAAATATCCTCGTGTTGTCACTCACTGAATCCTATGGTCAGGGATACAATTTGAAAATAAAACCCCCCAAAATATAAGAAAACCAAACCAAAAATACAGTTTGACTGAGTGCTGATGGGCGAGTAACAGTGAAGTTGTAACACCAACAATTTCTCCATAGAAAACTAATGTAAATAGGTAGGTGGATGTTGTATACCTAGGACACTGTCACTGGCTCGTAGTGGTTATTAGCTCAGGTTCCACACTGCTCTCCAGGATGAGGATTTGAAATTTCAGTGCAACGGAGAGATTTCTTATCCTTGACTTTCACATAGTGCTTCCTAGGACCCTATCCACACCGGAGCATCAGACCATGCTAGCTACAAACACAATTACATCACAGAATATTGATCTAGAAACAGCCTTTACTACCAAAGAAATTACAAAGCGCTAGCATGGACAGGGTACCTCTGTAGAAAGGGGGATTAAGCAAGAAAGAGGCTCTTTCACTGGTTGATGGTCAGACAGTAAGACCAGTGAAAAGTGCCATTTCACTGAGCCCTGTTAGCAAGCTCTCAATGAGTCAGTGCATGGAAGATTTTGTTTTTTGTGGCAAGTAAAAATAATTAGGTTGTAATATTGCACATCTGCACAAAGCTAGCAAGATGTCATTGTGATCATTCATGGGTGGACAAAAAGCTGTGATAATTTTGATTTTGCTTAGACCCTACGGTGCTACACACTGTGCCAGAACATGAGATATAGCACCAGGGGTGTGATCTGGCACTTTTCCCAAAGGGTCCAGCATTTGCATTTGTCTCATGTTTAGACTCTCCCAAGTCTTTTACATGGACAGAAAAGGAATCTGATTACGCTAAGCTGTGTTAGCACCAATATGGACTTGGGCGCCAATTGCTGTGGGTTGTGAGTTTGGACTTTTTCTTTTTTGCACCAGATGTAATTTTGCATGAATGTATGTTTCTCTTCCTCCTCCCACTACCACCCAGTATGATCTGAACAGCTGCAATGCAAAAATGGACTGCAGCTCTGAGGATGCTAAAACATGAAACGCAAAACATCAATGCACAAAACAAATGGGAGTACAAGTCCTAAGGGAAATAAGACCTCTCACTGCTTCTCTTGACAACTTGTTTTTAAATATGTTTTATTTAAAAAAAAAAAAAAAGGAAGTGCAATGTCAACTCTAAACTGGAAGCACAAACAACAGACAGGGAAAAATAAATTATGTTACTACAGTAACCAAGGACTGATGGAAAAATTGATTGTACTCAGCCATAGTGTTACTGTTCACCGTAAAGCACAGCACATGACAAAGCAAAACAGTTACTAGTAGGATAGTACTGTAAAAGGCTTCATGCTGAACTAAGAAACAAAGAAGCAGATGTGATTGATTGCTTAAAAACAGAGCTGAAAATTAGAATGAAGTTCCTGCTTTAGGATACTTGTTTTTTTCAGGTCTGGTGGACTATTTCCCCACCTGGGGCAATAGTACTTTGCCAGCATGGAAAAATCCATGGCTTCCAAAGATCTGGGGTCACTCTGTGGATTTCTGCAGAATTGTTCAAAATCAAAGCGTTCATTAATTTATCTTTTGTTTTAAAAAAAAGTTTCTAGCCCTTCTGGTTACAAAGCTCTTGTGGAGACTTAACTGAAACCCTTGTTTATAAATCTGCGCTGGCCAGGCAAGAAAAATAGTAGTTAGAGAAGTGTGAACTTCTCGAAGTTACCTTAGTTGGGCAGTAAGCTTAAGAGGCCCCCTCAGAGCCACTAAAATGCCCATATATTAACCCTGTCACTGCTGGTGGCTTTTGCAAACATCCAGCTCATCACGCTGTCCGCGGAGTTTGGCTGGGTATACCTGTCATCTCGACAGGGTGCAGAAATGTAAGCTTCAAATAGACAAGTAACAGAGGAGTCTATTTAGCGTTTGCCCTTAAAACATCCTTAAGTGTTAGGGTTACTGTAGCCACCAGCTATAAGCAGACTCCTGCAGTGCAGCAGGCAGGAGTGTGGGTTTTATAGAGAACATGGTCCAGCAGCAGCAAAGGCAATTCAGTTTACTGTCATAGCATCTGTTGCAGTTGTCCCCTTGTGAGTCAGAGTGAAGAATGGCATCAGTATACAGAGGAAGGGCAATGCAAAGCAAGAAAAAATACCTCCTTCTCCCCTTCTATGCACCCTAAACTGCAATTCCACAGACTTTCCCCAAATCCCTCACAAATGTCCATTGCCTCAGTTTTTGCTTTTAAGACCCTTGTTGACTGTGAAACGAATGAAGATACAAGTTAGTTGGTGACCTGCCTGCAAAGAGAGGAACGATCAAATGCTTTAGGTATTTCATTGAAAGAAACAGGAAGAATCATAAAACATTTGGGGGTGAAAGGTGCCTCCCTCCCAAGAGAGAAATTATTGATTGCATTCAAGCACCGACATTTTGCTTCTGAATAATCATTCATTTCAATTTAAAGATGCATTATCCTTTAGTGTTCAGAAAAGGTCCTGCAGGGCAGTCAGTTCAAGACATCTTTCCACAGGAGTCCATCATGATTAAATATAGGCAAGGGAGAGGATTAACTTGAGAGAAAAACAAGATGACAACTACAATTTAAGGAATTATCTTGCTTGTCATTAATAATAGAGAATCTGTTGTGGAAAAGGGATAATGCAACTTGATGGTCCTCTTTACATTTTACAGTCGCACAAGGGTGTAAATATTTAATCTTTCAATTAATTAATCTTTACAAAATATCTTCACAAAAACATTTTTACCTATAGAAATTAGTTTCTATACATCAATATATTTTTATTTTTATAAATTATTCCATCTTTAAGTGCCTTCTAGCAATAAAAATGATAAAATAGACAATCAAAAGTTTTAAAGCTTTTCCCAGTTGTATCCCTCCTTGTCAACATAGGTGCTGTGAATCCTCATACATGTGTGTGTCCGCATGGGAATATGTTTGTGTGCATATACGTGTGATGTGAAATGCTTCCATCCTCTCCCACCCCCAAACGCCATTAAAATGAACCATATTGTTATTAGTTCCTGATAAAACAGTGTTTCCAAAGGGGAAAAAAAGCAATGCTTGACTTGGTTTCAGAAATCAAAAGATGTGCATAGTTACCAAAGTCGAGGTGTACCAACTACAAATGTGCAATGACAAGCTTAGAAAAGGACCCACCTCCCAGTCAAGTCACAGAGCATCCTAACAGTGACCTCAGTAAGAAGTGGACCAAGTACTCTGAGCTTGATTTTGCAAGGTGCGTATGGCCCTGATCTAGCAAAAACGCTTAAGCCTGTGCTTAGCTTTGAGCACATGAATAGTCCTACTGGAACTGATGGGACTGAACAGCATAGGGAAGGATCACAAGTGACTCCAAGTCAACAGGCTACTCGTGTAGGAATTGGGGTCAAGTGCTGAGCGCCTTGCAGGATCAAGCCCTATATGAGGTTCAAGAGCTGGGAACTTCTCTTTAAAGCAATCAAAACACTGAGCTCAGCCATTGAAATCGATCAAAATGTCCGCATGGGCACAGGAGGTGGCTAGCTCCCCTTGACAGAGGGTCTCCATGTCAAAAGTTTATACCTACAACTGGTGCTCTGAGCACAAAACAGATTTGCTTTATATGGTAGAAGTCTTTTTGTTCCTACCCTTTGACCCATCAGTGTCCTTCATGGCTTCAAACACTTTGTGTTGTACATTCATCAAAATTCACATTGACTGCAAAGAACATAAATGCAACAAAAACAGGAAAGCCTCCAAATAGTATATTATAATTTTCTTCTAAATATTCTCCCGTTGTAATCAGAGGTGCAGTGGCTAATTTATAATTTTTCCTTTGAAGGAATCCAGATGAAAGGCCCAGATTGTTCTTCAATTACAAGTTTGCATTGATTATATATATCTTCTAAGCTATCTCCTTGGACAATAGCTGCAGTAGAGAAAACATATCAATACTTCTTTTAATTGATAGATACAACACCCAGCATCAGCAAATTTTCAGCACACTCATAGATACTGATGGAATGAGAAGGAATACTGGCATACTGTGATGTTGATTATGGAAAAGTCATACCCCCACAGATGACAACTAAGTTCAAACCAACGGCACCTGCCTATGACAGAGACCCATCCCACTGCTTGTACCAAGAAGACTGAGCCAGGTTAGTTCAGAGAACCAGCAGGTTGGTCCTAGGGGAGGGCAGCACAGTAGGTTCCCACTGTTGCAAGTCAAGCCTTACATTTCATTTGATTTACAAACTACCTCAGCAGTGGGCAGCAGCACATTTACAATCTGCTCTTTTTCTGACTTGGTTCTAATAAATTCAGTCTTGGCTGCAAAAGTTAGCCAGATCAGGCCCAAGCTGACAAAAGGTAAAGCAACTGCAACGCAAAGCACAGTGTCTTTGCTCCTAATTCCTTGTTCCCCCAGCAGAAATCTGGAACTGCAGGTCAGATTATGCACACTGTCAGTATGTGGAAGGACAACTGGGGGCTTCTGAGTATTGTCCACAAATACCAGTCCCCTGAGTGGGAAGCTTCCTAAACCTGCCCAAAGGAAATGCAGGACTTAAAAGAGCAGGTCCTAAAGCTTGCTCTTTTCCAG
>NW_008692899.1:235735-244997 GCF_000695815.1 Acanthisitta chloris | reverse complement strand
TTTCCCTCCCATGATCCTTAGCTTGAGCCCTTGTCTTGAATCAGTGAGGGATTCTTTAGTCTGTACAAATGCAATGATGCAACATTTTTACTGACTTCATTAAAAGCAGTTTTGGGTCAAGGAGGGAATCAAATTCATAGAGTCTTTAAGGTTGGAAAAGACCTTTGAGATCATCAAGTCCAACCAGCAACTGAGCACCACCACCATGTTCACCACTAAGCCACGTCCTCGTGTCATATCCACGTGTTTTTTAAACACTTTCAGGGATGATGACTCTACCATTTCTCTGGGAAATCTGTTCTAATGCTTTACAACCCCTTCTGTGAAAATGCTTTTCCTAATACTTAATCTAAACTTCCACTTTGCAAATTGAGGCCCTTTCCTGTCATCCTGTCACTTGTTACCTAGGAGGAGAGACTGACACCTATCTTGATACAGCCTCCTTTCAGGTGGTTGTAGAGAGCCTCCTTTTCTCCAGGCTAAACACCCCCAGCTCCCTCAGCTGTTCCTCGTACGACTTGTGCTCCAGACCCATCCCCAGATCCATTACCCTACTCTGGACACACACTAGCACCTCAATATCTTTCTTGTAGTGAGGGGCCCAGAACTGAACACAGGACTTGAGGTGTGGCCTCACCAATGTTCAGTACAGGGGGATGATCACTACCCTGGTCCTGCTGGCCACACTATTGCTGATACAGGCCAGGATGCCATTGGCCCTCTTGGCCACCTGGACACATTGCTGGCTCACACTGCGCTGCTGTTGACCAGAAACCCCAGGTCCTTTTTCACCAGACAGCTTTCCAGCCACTCTGCCCCAAGCCTGTGGTGCAGTATGGAGTTGTTGCAACCCAAATGAAGGACACGGCACTTTGCCTTACTGAACCTCACACAATTGGCCTCGGCATAGATATTCCTTCAGAACATCAAATGTTTAAGGAGTCAAGTGCCTCAACAGTTCTTTAATTTCAAGGACACAATAATCTTAAACCAGAAGTCCTTAATCTGGGCACCCTATACTGATAGGCACTCAAGGCCAGAGACAGCTGATACAGTTGTTTTTCAACAAGAGACTATATCATGGAGGAAAAATGGTATTTATAAAAACATACCTGTGAAATATTCTCCAAATTCTTGTTCTAATTTAATTGCTCGATCGTAGGTTTTCTTTGCTTGCTCCTCTGTAAGACGTTTATTCATTTCCCTAGAAACACACAGGAAGTCATCCAAAAGTTTAGATTCTTACTTACTTCCAAAAGATACATTCACCTGAATCACAGATGGATTGAGATTGGTATAAAAATCAAGCAGTGAAATTCTTCCATCAGTTCATGGACAGTTTCAATATTTTCAATTTAATTTCTTTCTTATGTAATACAAAACTACTTTTTCAGACTATTTCCCATTTCACATTTCTCCACTGAATTTTTATCTTGGGCTCATTACTCTACAATCACAAACAAAATATGAGGCCTGAATCTGGCAGTTGCTAACTGAGATAGACTTGAGACATCAGGACCCCCTAAGTAGGTCTGGGATCCAGGACGTCCTGTGGTTTGAGCACTCAGCACTTCCTGCCTCTGGAGCTGAAGCTCCTTCATGAATCTCTCTATCTCCCAGGCCCAGCTGGCTGTCTCAGGTGAACAAGGTTGTACAGACTGCTTATTGGGTATGAACAAATGTAAGAACAGAGTCAGTAACATTCTGGTTTTGTCAATGTTTTCTTATTTGATGGAGCATTTCTGTTTCAACTGCAGCATTATTTAACAGCTTTAAGAAATGAGTTGTCTTGTCTGTGCACGCTCAGCTTTTAATACCACTGTATACTTGCAATGAATCAAGCTTGTACTTGCTCACTGCCTTACACTTATATGCCTGCAGATGTCCAATTAATTATCAATAATAAATAGAGTTTGCTTGTTCTAGCATTTTTTCACAGCATGGATTCATTTTTATTGAAACATGACAGAAATTTTCTGAGTCAACCAGGAAAGCTAGAGAAGGGAGCATCTTGTGTTCTACATAAATCTGATTTAATGCCTTGCACTGAATCATATGATTATGTGGTAATAGACTGTATACAGTATGACATGGGTGATGCATGTAGGAAATTATGTGCATGATGGTGCATAAAAAAATGATCTATGAAGTGCACAACAGTATGAACTTGCTACAGCTAACTCCTACCTGGCTTCTGAAAAACACCTTGGAAGGTGTCCAGGATGCAAAAAAATGTTTCTAGAAATGGCTTAAAATTTCCTGCCTATATAACTAACCATATAGCTGGGCACACTGCTTAGAAAAATCTCCCTGGAAGTACTAATGTAATGAAGAAAGCAGGTTTATAAGATGAAGGCAAAGCAAGGTTTCTTTTAAAATTTATGACAATTACTTGTAGATTATGTTAATAGGTTTAACATTTGCCAATCTGTGTGTTGTCTTACTAAATTTATACTGCTAATTCTATTTATTGGAAAGGTTGCTATCTAATTGAGTTCAGGTGAACTTCTCATTAGCTACATCTACTTGAATATCTCTTTAGGTGACTGAATCAAAACTCTGTCTTGAAGTGGGACATGCCATTGCAAATTCTTAGGCAAACATAACATTTTCATCTTAAGGACACTCAGCCAATATTGTAGTGCTAACAATATCATCCTCCTTTCAGATCTATTTCTGGTAAATTTCTGAAGTTTTCCTCAAGATCTTTGATCAGCAGAAGAGATAATACAAATAAAAATGTAAATAAGTATTTTAAATAGGAAGTACTTTGAAATAGGTAGAAATTTGCATTACACCTTCAGGTTGTAGATTTGCCTGGAGTATAAAACTGTGCTAGTTGTATTCATGCCTCTGCCCATCCTGTGCCTTTAGGAGAGAGGATGGAGAAGGGGGAGACCATGATATCCAATTTTAATGAGGGACTAAATATGCTGTCATGCTGTAGTCCCTTCTATTTCCTATTTGGGGATCTGCACAGCTGGTCAATTCAAAATGATCCTCCAGGCATATTTTCCAGGATTTTCCTCCTTTCCCAGTGAAGAGCTCACCCAGGCAGACTCTTCCTTACTTCAGTTTCTCATTCCCATGACCCCACCACTGTCCTCCTTACTGTAGAGAGAAAGGATGATTGAAGGGTACCAACAAGGATGCCTCTGGGAGTATATCAGGTGAAATCATGTAGTGGTGGGGAGGGAAGGATGAAGGGAGGGATGGAGGGAGGGAAGGATGCAATAACCAAGTTTCAAATGCAGGTGAAAGCTTAATTTATGCTCCCTTCACTCTTCTTATCTCCACTGTCAGATGGGTACAAAGGAGCATATGCATAAATCAGAATTACACTACAAGTTTATGTTCTAATTTTGCTGAAAGATGAATCTTTTGTCTTTGTTTCTCTGCATCTTGTGATTAACAATTTTTTGTCTTTTATATTTTTACTTTGTAATTACAGTAACTTTCAACTCCTTTGTATGAACAAGAGTAATAGTTATGGCAGATAAAACTATAATTTTTGTATTGTAGTAGTTACATACATAAGACTGAACCACAGAATCACAGAATCATTTAGATTGGAAAAGACCTACAAGATCATCAAGTCCAAGCTTTGACCCATCACCACCTTGTCAAGTAGACTATAGCACTAAGTGACACATCCAGTTTCTCGAACACCACACTTGTTTTATTGCCCTAAGTGAAATATTAGCATTGCTTTGGTTCAACAACAGGATGATAGTCACAATATTTTGCATCTTCATAACACCTTTGAGTCAATCTCTTCAAGGATTTGCTGTTCATACATTAAAGCAATGAAGTCTTTGCATTATTGCCACTTTTCTGGTTCTGCCTAATGTATTTTTTAGAGTAAGGGCCACTTTTATTTACTCTGTGAAAAAAATTTTAAATCATCCCAGAGACAATGCCAGCATGAAACAAATAATGGAAATGTTTGATGGATGGGAAAACCGTGTGTTAAGATCTTTGTTGAAACAATCAATGCAGAAGATAGGCTATCAGACCTTTTCTTTCTATAAAGCATCAAAATCAATACAATTGAATTAACACAATTGAATTGTGGGTCTGTAAGAAATGTCAGGAAGTCACCCAACACAAGACAGCTTTGGTCAGGATGGGGCTGTCCAAGTACCACATACTGTGCATCATTCCCTGTAATGTGACTGGATGTGCAACAACCTCATTGCCAAAAGGCAGGGCCAGGGAGAATGCACGTTCATGGGGTGGGTCATGTTGGCATTCTCCGGCTCTGTCACCCAATGGCTGCATGTACACTGTTATCGTTATCAGACATGTGTCTGTCACAGGAGAAATGCCTACATTTCTGCTGTGAAACACATACCAATGACTTTACCTGACAGTTGTAGAGCCTTGGGTGAAGGAAAGGCACAGAGTTCAAAATTTCATCCCTATCACAGCAAATTAAGCTGATAGCTCTTGCATTACCATAAGTGTACATAGAAAACAACCAGACAACAATGTACTTAATACTGAGCTATAACGAGTATGAAGATCACTTCCATATTTCCCCCTCAGCCTTCTGTCCATGACACTAGATAATGCCCATTCCTCCTCCACCAGCAGAACCAGGCCAGCACTCCAGCTAAGGCCTCAAACATACCCAGTAAAACAAAATAGCTGTCTATTGTGTCCTTACACAACACTGATATGAATACAGCCCACAGTGGCAGTTTCCTTTTTTGCAACCACATTACCCATCCATTCATATTCCTGTGTGATCCACCCCAACTGCCAGATGCTTTTCTGCAGTGCTATAGCTTAATTATTCCCTATTTGTACTCATGCATTTCATTTTCTCTCCTTTGTCTGTGCTGAATTTCATCTTACTGATCTAACACTGAGTTTTAGTCTTATCTTCCGAAGTACTTCACACCCAGGTCAGCCTTGATAGCATGAACATGGTGCCTTCTCCTTCATTCTTTAAAGTGTTATGTTTGCCCCTCTCCAGTCCCATGTGTCCTTGCCTATCTTCTTACAGACCTTCAAGTAAATGAAGGGCTGATGAAGAGACACACCCCTCAAATCTGACACAGGTTTAACCCTCTGTTTCATGCCCTTGTCTGGAATCTACATTCCAAGAACAGCCAAGGTTGGATGGGAGAAGCCATGTTGCATGAGTTCTTGGTGAACTTGCACAGGTTGGAGCAAGGACACCAAGCACTGGCCAGGAGTCCTTCATGGTCCAGCATATAAGCACACATGTCCCAATCTGAAAGGTTCAAAGGTAGCTCTGGCTTGTTCCTTGAGATGCCAGGATACAATGGACAACAGGCTGGGAGGTCAAGTCTCCACTGTTCCCACTTCCTCTCATTATTACTAATTTAAGAGAACATGCAAAATGTATACCCAAGACCTGTGTGGTGCCACTTGAGACTGTACCCTGAAAAATAAAATGCTTGAAGAAGTTTATACTCACATCAGAGGCTCCCATGATTTAGGTTTAATAAAGATAGCAATGGGATAGAGTTGTGCAACTTGTAGTCGTTTGATAGCATTTCCTGACACATCAAGTATACAGTGCTTGCCCTGTTGGAAACAGATGAGGATGTGTTTATTTTTTTAGCGTTTACTGCAGATCAGCCAAAAGATAGGAAGCAATTCTGTGATGCAGTGCCCTGGAACTGGGACATTACTGGCACATCTGGGAAGGGGGAGCCCAGGGCATGCACTCCACGCCTCTGCATTCTTTCCATTGCTTTGGTGCTAATATAAAATATACACAGGTGATATGGGAACAAACTTTGGTTTTACTTTTTAGCGGGATGAAATTTTCTGGGGCAGGAGGATTTTCGTGAGATGAGGAAAATCAGTTCATAAAAGGAATAGGATGTCAACATTCTTACTGGACAATTCAGTTTTTGTTAATGTCAAAGACTCCCTGTGTCACCTGAGGCAAATAATTTAATCTTTCTGTGGTTCATTCTCTTGCTTCTGTGAAAGTAAGATAAGTTTATGCATCTGTCTTACAGAGGGAAGAGGAAAGGCTGTTTCAGGGTGTACTTGAGGCACTACATCCCTGGCACTACATCCAAGTACAGAGTGTCTAAGATGATGTCATTCAAAGTCAGAGACTCCACTCATGGAGTCATTATAAAGTCTATAAATATTAGGATGCTGTTTTGCAGATATTTTCTATTTTTGGCAGACAATCATGTCTGAGACATAAAGTGGAAACAAAGCAGGTCATGTTGCACAGGCAATAAAACTAGTGTCAACCTACCCTTTCTGCCACGAATCTCACAGACTGGACACTAGTTCCGTATAAATTATCATTGTACTGCCCAGCTTCTATAAATTTGTGCTCTTGGATATCTTTTTCCATTTGTTCTCTTGAAATGACAAAATGATAATCTCTCCCATCCACTTCATAGTCTCGCTTTGGCCGTGTGGTATCTGCATGAAACAAAAGACAGGAGATTGAGAAGCCTGTAAAAACATTTAATGCAAAATGAAGATTTGCTCAGTGGGCAGAGCTTGGTCTGCCCTAAGTGAAGGCGCTCCATGTCTGGGAGCAGGTCTTTGGCTACTACATATTGTTTTCCATGGAGTTATGACAATAAAGATGTCTTTTTTTGTACTAATACCTTCTGATGTTTACCTCCAATCAATACAGGCTAAAATAAAATCAGGGTTTACCAGAATTCCACTTTTTTCCAGCAGGATCACACACAAACCTCAAAAATAAAATGCATTTCAGATTGCAAATCTAATATTATGGTAACCTCATCGATTCAGTTTAGCCTTATTTATAAGCCTGATTCTGTTATCTCTAGCAGTTTTAAGTTCATATATTTGCAGATACAATAGTTTAAAATGAGGTACAACTGTAATCAGGGCCTGAAATAACAGCAAGGTCAAATGATCCAAAATATAAATGCTCTGTTTAATCCAACATTGCTTTCAGATTCAACAATCCAGGTCTCGCACAAATCAGAGATTATTTTGCATTTGTATGGTGGATGCTAAGCAATTGAGTTTAAACATTTTGCATTTTACCAGTATTTCAAACCTTTATTTTCTTCACATTAATTGATTACAAAACTGAGAAGGTTCCTTGCTTAAAAAAATCCTACAGCTTTTGAGACAATTATTTTGAGAAATTGTTTCCAGACCTTCAAAAAAAAATTTTTTTAAATACATTTTATTTATTCCTTTCCTCTTTCCTGTCTGATGGAAAAATAACTTTTGAGAAACTCAACTACATCTAGTTCATGAATTCTGCTTTCACAGAAATTTGCTTAATGTGTGACACTAAGGGATGAAATTCACTTAGCTGCAGAACTAGGAACAAAATCATACTTACGTGGTACACATGACCCAAACTTATCGGGGAATTCAGATATCAAATCATCGTTGATCCGATCTTTCATAGGACCCAGAATAATAACTGGCCTGGTGTAATTAACTGAACAACAAAAAGAAAGGCACATTTTGATGATCTTACTGGCAATAATAAATATATTTTCCCAAATATGCACTAATCAGAGTTGTTGCCTTTACATATGACACGCATTTCATTGATGAATATTTTATTTATTGACATGAAAAAGGACATGGAAAGAGTAGCACTGCAGAGCTCTCTGATGGTCCATGCACATAGTCAAAGGACAGTATTTGATATTGCTCAACAAGGCCACTCCCAAATGCTTGCAGATGGACTCTTCCATGAGGTATGGAAAGGCTATTGAGGCATTTTTTCCTTCTTGAATTGTATGAGTGCATCCCCCATTAAATTGGGTGCGTGTGCTCCCATTTTCAGTTAGTTACCTTCCCCATAGGTTCATCAACCCTGTTTAGTGGCACATATCACATGAGAAGTAAAATAATAAAGGCTTTGCAACTAACAATATTGCAGTAAATCTGGAAAATCTGCATCAATATTTTGTGGATTGATTATTGTGTGTATCAGTAAAGCCCATGAGAGCATACTAAGGAGAGTTCTGGGAATGTTAGGAAGTGGAAGCTTCCAAGAAAGACACATATCATATTTTTTCATATGTGATAGACTGAGAGTCCAAGAAAAAGAAGACACACAGAATCTGGCAGTGGCACAGCAAAGCTTACTGCTCTGCTGGCCCCAAAGTGTGAATTGAAAAATATAAGGAATAGTGATCAAATAGCAGATGAAACTTACTTTCTTGCCTTGTCACAGGTTCATAAGAAAGGATGCAGTCTTCCTGGCCTCCTGATAAGAGAAGAAAAAGAAGAGATTGAAGCTGACAGGCAACACGTCAAGTACTTAAGCTTGATAAAATGCTTCACATAGAGACAGACCGGGTCAACACTTCCTCTGATAAGCCTCTCACCTGAACCATTCCAAAGTCCATCATAACTTCCAGGTGTGCAGAATGCTCTTTTCCTTTCCCTCCCTCCCCTGCCACATGTTTCCATTCTAGTTACTGAAATTGGGCTTTTTCAATGATGAGCGACAAGGGTTTATTTATTGATTTGATGGCAAGTCTGTTTACAAGGATAGTGCAGAAATTTAAGATGCAGTTATTTTTCTTGTCCTATTGTTAAGGCCCTGTTTCTGCAGGGCAGAGCTACCTTGATGGAACAATTTTTATCCACAGAATATATATATTTTGGTTGATTGTTCTTCTGTGCATAGCCTCCATAGCCTAGTTCATTCACAATCTAACATCTAGCTATGAGCTATTTTCTGATCCTTATCCTTTCCCTGAACACAAATCACAGACTCACAGAATGATTGGGGTTGAAAGGGACCTCTGGAGATCATTTAGTCCAACCCCACCTGCTAAAGCAGGTTCACCTAGAACAGATTGTACAGGATCTTGTATAGGCAGGTTTTGAAAATCTTCAGGGAAGGTCTCAGTATTGTACTTTACACACTTATCCTCCCGCTGCACCTGTTAGGACAGTGCTCTTTCCTCATGGTGACATTTAGGGAAATAAAGCAGGGAAACTTGCCATGAAGTGCAGAGAAATTTGCCATGAGAAACAAGCAGCCCATGACTTGGGTGCAGGAGTGCAGTCCCGATGCATTGTTGTCCTCCCATTCAAGGGAGGAAAGGGAGGAGGATTCTTCACCTAATGCATGAATAATTCCTGCACATTTCTCTTTCTGGGTCACTGTCACATACTTGGTACCACATGAGGGCTCTGGCAGGTTCTAAAAATGACTTAGGCTTAGCAAAGATTAAAATGATGATTTTATTTTTATTCAGTTCAAGGTTTGTCTCTGAAAAGATCCACAGATGGGATTTTG
>NW_008692899.1:215966-235719 GCF_000695815.1 Acanthisitta chloris | reverse complement strand
AAGAGTGTCATAAGGCACACCAGTGCTTTACAAAGCAGACAGGATTCCCTTCATTTCATCTGCTTGCACACACGTGAGCCTGTGTTACATTATTCTTGTGGGCTCCTGCCAAACCGAAGGGTGCTACCTGATGCCTGCTGGAAATATAGGTAGGATGTAGAAGAGGGTACACCTCACCCTGAAGTAGTCTCATTGCTGTCTGAGTCATCCTGTGGGTTCCATTAATTACATTAACAAGCTATGTGTAGGATGCAATGCCCAGCTCTCAAGAAGATATCTAACTTTTTGTGGTTTAATCTTAAACTGACTCCCATCCCATAAATCTATGTTGATATTTTCTTTCTGGTGATATACTATCTAGACAGCTGTAAGAAATATGTAAGAAAACTTTTCAAGTAAAAAGAATGTAATTAAGGAAAATTACAGAAAAAGCAAAGAAAAAGCTGTACTGATGTGTTGAGAGGAGGAGAACTGACAGGACCAACTTTGGCCCAGCTATGGTGCTGAAGCAGCAAAGGAGAGAGCGTAAGTTGACAGCTTTTGAGGGCAAGGCCACATAATGTATGAGGAGTGTGGATAATGGATTTTCTTCTCTATTTGCATATGTTTGATATTATAATTCCTTAACCTTGTCCTTTTGTGAAGTTAAAAACCTAGAATTATTGCTTCACTAGGTTTCATGCATCAGATGTATTATTTTCCCTTAAGTTTCTCTCGATATTTTAGGGGTGATTTAAAACTCAGGATGTCCCATTCCCCTGGAGATGAAACGATTCTCTCTCCAGGCTGAACAAGGATGCTCCTGCACTTCCTGCCCTCCATCCTCCTGGAGAGAAGGCTCTATTTCACAACAGCCTGAAAAAGACAATCTTAGGGTGAGTGATGAAGCCATCACGTACCAACCATGTGGAGGGGAGCTATTTGTGTGAATAGAATCTTAAACTTTAAAATATTTGTTTCAATGGTATACAGATCAACAGCAGGGGATTAATTTCAGCTAATTTCAGAAACCTGAGGTGGTTTCTAAGCTAGTCCCTAGGTACCCTTTGGTACAATGGCTGCCTACAATTAGGCAGGTGCTTAATCTAAGACATGAGTCATCTGACCCAGTTTAGATGTCTACTTTGGGATGACAGAAAAAATCAGAAGGGTGTGCTTGTCTTCATTGTCCCATAGCAGCATTTAAACAGCAAGGTCCGATGCAGACATCTGCATTTAAACAGCAGAATCTCATGGGAAGGACAGTGACAAGTGCAACTGAAGGAAAATAGACAATAACTCTGACACTATTGGTTAAACTTTTTTTCCCCGTGGACTAACATTTGGCCTTGGCACAGATTTATAACCAGCACTGATTTATCTTCCTTTCTGCCTGGTCTCTGGCAGATATGTCCACATTCGAAAGCTGTGGGTACATCCACACCATCAGAGGTGTATGGGCTATGGAGACAAATGAGCCTGTTGTTTCATAGATTCCTTGTGAAACTGGCCAGTTTGAAAGCAAAGAAAAATTCTCCAGCCCATTCAAAATGTGCTGAAGTTTAAGCCATTGGAAAGGGTTGCATCAGGTAAGGAGGAACTTTGAGGCTGACTGTGACACTTCAGTGACTTAAAGACAGACATCTTCCTGAGGGAAGGCTCTTCAGCCCTAAGGTCCAGACTCAACATGGAGTGCGAGTGCAGGGGAAAGCTGCACCATTTCCACTATTTTTCTTTTCCTTTCATGAGAGAGGACTTCGGAAGCTTAAATTTTTAAGTGAATAAAACTCTGCCAAGTACTGTCCAGACAAAATCCTGTAGGTCCTCAGAGGCTACTATGCATGTTAACAGTGCCAGATGGTATTCTTTAATGACATCTACTCAGTCAGTACTGCATGATTTTGAAGTAGGCCATAAAGTATTAAGCATAATGAAGAGCTCTAGAGTCAATCAGTAATCAGATTGCTGTAACCTTGTGATGGCTTTGAGGTGTGAGACACAGTGTGAGATCCAGCAGGACACAGGCTCTTATTTATCATTTACCTAAGCCTCATTTACCACCCACATTAATGGCTTAATTAGCACAGGTTAGCTGTATTGATCTGGAAAATCTTTGTGACGTTTAACAGATAAAATGAAAAGAGAATAAAGAAAAAGACCTTTCTGTAGGATATTGGCATGATCCCTTGTCCTTCAGTAAAATTCCATCAAGACAAAAAGAGAAGAAAAGAAATAAGGAACGAGAAGAAAAAGGAAACTTTTCTAAGTGTAATATACTTATGAGTAAAATTATTGGAGGGCTTTCACTTTCCCAGAACCACTCCCTGCTTCTATACTTATGAGTAAAATTATTGGAGGGTTTTCACTTTCCCAGAACCTTTGCTCTTGGTTTGCCTGTTGGTGATTTCTCATGCTGGGGAAGAGAAGAATAACCTGGAGTTTGTTCTAACGTGTAGCCTCAAAAGACTTGGCAGAGAGGTCCTGTGTGGTTAGAAAAGTTTCACAAGGACCACTAATTTAGTCTTTATAAATGATTTTATAGGGTTTCAGATGGGTAGTCCTGAAATGGATTTAATGTGATGCATCATTTTTTCTGTTCTGATTAGATGGCAGAAACTGAAAAACTCAAAACCAGTTTCATGATACACCTGGTAGATATTAGGCATTTTTCATGTAACCCATAAAAAGGTCCCATTTCCTATCATCTTGCCAGAGCATCCAGACCTACCAGAGTGCTGGTGTAACTGCACCAAGAGTGTGGGTGATGGGGCAGGAGGGCTGCTGTGAGCTGCTATGGTGCAGCCACCACATAAACAAACACCCTCCCTCATCAAGCACCTCATGCAGTGGAAATCCATAGATTTTGGCATCCTATTAATGTCTGTGAATGAAAAAAATCTGTAGAGATCTAAGGAAGTGAATAACAAAAAAGTAGTACTAGTAAAGACAGCTAAAAGATATGATTTTAGAAAAATCAGATTTTTTGGGTTCATTAAAGTTTCTGACGGCCGTTACCATCAATACACATGTGGAATACTTGTAGGTGAGTCAAATTAATTTAGTTTTTGAGCCCTTGCCTGAATTTTGTTCCCCAACTAGATCTAAACCCAAAGAAGACTTATTTTTATGTCACCAGTTAGGTTTTGGGCTAATGCGTGAACTACATGAGTTGTACTTGCAAGACCTTGGAGAAATGAATTTCTTGCTCTGTTTCATCTGTACAGACTGCACTGGACAGTCAACATCCCAGCTTCTATTCAGTTCAAAATCTCTTTACTAAACCTCCATTTATGTGAATAAACACATGATCTTTGGAAATATGTTGATAGCCATAAAGACTGGAAGTAGCCTGTGAATGAACTTATACTGAAGTCATCTATGGGCACTATATGTTGAAGAGCAATATAGCTGTGTGTGTATAAAATGAGACATGAATACTTGTGCCAATTTGAGTATACCTGAATAATACAGTAATTCTGGGGAGCCAGTGTAAGTGTCCTAATTAATCAGTAGCCTGATGTAATAATCAGGACTCCTTTAAGCTTGTTCTGAATCTTCAAATCTTATTAGAAGAGTAACTTGCTGATTTGCTGACAGAGGGTAAAATTTTTCATTTCTAACACTTTTTCTTATTTTTAACTTCTAGTCATGTATTGCTGTTCCAGGTAATTGGTGCAATCACAACCAGTTATGCAATTGGGCCAAATAGATGTCGTAATATGCGTGTAGTTTTGGTGACAGCTGTAAAAGCCTTTACTGGACTACGTGTAAGAGCATTACATCACATATGCAGGAGAGGGACTTGAAATTCATGGCCATTATGAAAACCATGTCTTGCAAAATAAAAACTGATGAGTTCATGGTAAAAAAATATGTCCTTACAAGTTTGGTTTGAAAAAGAAATCAGAACATTTTAAGTTACAGAGCTCAAAATAAACTTTCAATTATGGTTTGATTAGCTGGTTCAGGGATAAGCCAAAATTGGCTGTATGTATCCTTATCATAAAAAGAACAACTTTCTGCTAGACCAGGACTTTATATACCACTCTGCAAACTTGGTTTTACTGCTGAGAACAGGAACAAATAAACTAACATAGTTATAGACTTCATAACGGTCATGATTCAGCAGCAGCTGTGTGGCAACTCAGCCCCTTTAAGATTAAGCCAGCATTTCTTCCTGGCTCAAAAATACTCTTTTTTCTTTAATTCATAAAGAGTCAGATTCTGCTCTCAAATGTGTCTGTAGTTCTCACTGAAGTTAATGGAGCTGAAGGTTATCTGTTGGGATAAAGAAAATTTCACTGTTGGCTCCAGCTATTTTGCTCATAACAAACCCAGAGTTGAGAGCACTGGCAGAAGAAATTACTTTCTGCAACAGCCTTGTTGCTAAGAAGTGGTCAAAGAATTTTCTCCTGAGACCACATACAAGCACTTTCAATTATATTATTATTTCAAAATAAAAAATATCTGAATTCTGTCAAGAAGCTGGATTTTTAACCCTGGAGACATAAGCAATATGTCAAGCATAAGCAATTTGGCATAAGTGAAATACTGAAAATTTTAAGCAATGTTTTTCTAAAGGAACATGAATGCATCACAA
The DNA here is from genome assembly GCF_000695815.1 of Acanthisitta chloris. Classification (NCBI taxonomy): domain Eukaryota; kingdom Metazoa; phylum Chordata; class Aves; order Passeriformes; family Acanthisittidae; genus Acanthisitta; species Acanthisitta chloris. The sequence continues at coordinate 231,140 of NW_008692899.1, read as the reverse complement.
TATCAGATTTGTAACCCCTCTATTAATTACTATCCAGGTCACAGCCTGGACATCTCTCAGAAGCCTTCAACATCCCTGGTTTGGAATGGTTCTAGGAATAATCAAGTAGTACAGTTTTCAACACTAGCTACTTTTCACTAAATGCTCATCATGAGAAGCAAAAGTTAGAGAAATATGCTAAAACAATTGCCAGAGACCCACTAGAAAAAATGCAGAACACCTCACTCTGGACTCCAACCGGCCTGTTTACATAGGGACAAATATGAAGGTCTGCAGGACACTCGTCAGTCATTTCTTACCCATACATTTTTTCATTGTGCTGGTCAAGGTGTGAATTGCTGATTTCATAGAATCATAGAATCATTTAGGTTGGAAAAGACAAATCCACCTCTGCCAAGTCCCACTAAACCAGATCTCTAAGCACATCTTTTAAATACCTCTAGGGATGGTGAGGTAACTATACACATGGACAACCTTCTCCAATGCTCAATTACCCTTTCAGTGGAGAAATTTTGTCTGCTATCCAATCTAAGCCTTTCTTGGTGCAACTTCAGGCCATTTCCTCTTCCTGTTGCTTGCTGCTTGGGAGAAGAGACTGACCCCATCTCACAACAATCTCTTTTCAGCTGCTTCTCATAAGATTTGTGCTCCAAACCATTCACCAACTCCATTGCCCTTCTCTGGACACACTCCAGAATCTCCAATGTCTTTCCTGTAGTCAGGGGCCCAGAATTGAACACAGGATTCAAGGTGTGGCCTCGCCAGTGCTGAGTACAGGGGACAATCACTTCCCTAGTTCTGCTGGCCACGCTATTGCTGTTACAGTCCAGGATGCCATTGGCCTTCTTGTCCCCCTGAGCACACTGCTGGCTTATGTTCAGCTGCTGTCAACCAACACTCTCACATCCTTTTCCACCAGGCAGCTTTCCAGCCACTCTGCCCAGCTTCTCACAATTCAGAAAGCAGTGAGGCAGGCAAACCCTTTCTTCCTGCTCATTTTCTGGGCAAACACAAAAGGGGCCAGGGACAGGGTCAAAACTCCATGCAAATCCCTTGACTCCTTCAGCACTTTTCTGTTTGCTTCCTGTGAACTTCCCAGCTTCACTTTTTCTCCTCTCAGTATGCTCCATTTCACTAGCGTGCAGACTGTGGGCTAGATGAATTTGCAAGTCAACACACATTGTGTCCTGGTAAAATGTCTTCTAGTGCCTCACCTTGAATACACAGATTATCCTTAAAGTGATACTACATCACGCTGAAGAACAGATTTGAAACATGGCTGGGTCCAAATGGAGTTGATACAAACTTGCTTCTGTGGCAGTGACTGATGCTGGGCCCCATTCCCAGCTACCCAAATGCAAATAAGAACAGCAGAAGTAGTAACTCCATGCTGTCTTGTTCTACCAGGAATGTGACCCTGAGCACCTTGTTCTTTTTTCTTTCATTAGGAATAAATAAATCAGAAGGCTGTGGGAATTCTTCAGGAAATCTTCAAGGACTAGGTCTGGTAATTACTCTTCCCACATGAGGGATATCTATAGGATTCTACAGTGCAGTGTCCTCTCTCAACAGTCCCAAAAAGTCAGAACTGTAGTGAAATAAGACAACTTCTTTATGACAGGCCTCATATCTCTTATCTCCATCCTCTCACAATTTGTTGACTGCTCTCTCTGACCATCTGCCTCTCACTATCCTTTGTTCCTCAGACATAGTTTATCTAGGGGAGATTTCCTGTGATGAGCTGTGCGATGGGATGTAGTGTTGACATAGTAGACCTCAGATCTCTCTGCCTGAAGTTGTAAAGACTAACCATTTGGACTCAGGAGGGCTTCAAGTCCCCACAGGAGGTGTGCTGATATACCATGGCCATGTAGTAATTGAAGACAGTCAGGTTAGAATTGAAATGCCATCATTGCCATCTGAAACAGTTTTCAGCTGGTAACCAATGCTGCCAGTTGCTCAAGGACACGCCTTCAAATGCCATATTAGCACACACCAATGAACCCTTAGCAAACTAAATAAGGCCCTTTGAGCACCAGGTCCTGTATTTTAAAGCCACTCTCATTGGCATAATCTAAGATTGGCCTCCTCTGCTTCTAAATGGCATAGATGTCCTGCGGGCAGAGCAGGAATCCCTGCCTGCACCTTCTCCACCAGGAGCAGTTGTTGGACATACCAGTAATGTGTTTGGAGATCCAGCAAACAGGATGTAGATTGGATGCTGCTGTGGTAAGACAAGAACTTGCCCAGAAGGAAACTACTCTAGAAGGAGAGTGATTGCCATTGTAGTTGTTACTCCAATACTAGTTTTCCTTCCAAGTTATCTATGTCCCAACTAATTTCCTCAAACCATTTCTATTCCCTTTCTTGTACCTCAAAACACACACTTTGTTTCAAGCTATTACACAGCCAATGAAGAACTGGCTACCTGGCCTGTCTTATGATGAAATTTGGGAACTCGCTTTTGTGGACATGCCCCAAATGTTTGGCTGAAACTGAGCACTCCTATTAAGTCTGCTGTTTGGGACAGTTTGACAGCCATGGAATGTGCCCAGCCACCAGCCTAGATTCGCCTCTGGGCTTTTACCATGAGCTCACCCTGAAATGTACACACGTGGATGAGATTTGGCTCATATAAACTTTTAAAAATTTAACCTTTTGACTCATTCCTGATTGTAAAGTCAGTCCAGGGAAAGTGCATCTTATATTTCAAACATAAAATCTTCTTTTCCGCTTAAATAAAGGGCACATTCAAAATAAAATGGTTCAGGATTTGATCTTGGCAATTCAAGAACACCTACTGTTTTCTTGTGACTCTGGCAATTGCTTTCCAAGAAAACCTTTGCAATACAAGAGAATACAAACTAATTTACCATTTCTGAACAGCATAAGGTTAGCTGTTTTACTGAAACAAAGTAGTGTTTATCAACAGAGCTCAACTGCTATGTGTTATACCAAGACTAGTAAATATGAGGCATGATACCACTGATTACCTGAATGTATGTGGGTGCTTAGCACAAGTGCTGAGTGACTGGTGGAAAACTTCATTTGTTAAGCAAATGGCTTGAAAAAATGAAACAACTAGGTGATTTAGCAAGTAATGTGTCATTTTAGTTACCTTTTCTTACATTTCTAGTCATTTATTTAATGCTTTGGGGTTTTTTCTGCTTCTGCTATTCAGAACTTTAAGAAAAATCATTATATTGGTTAAATATTTGGGCATTACTAAGAATTACCCAGAATGTACAATCTACCTCTTGGTTATATGAGCACATGGAGTCTATAAATCCATTCAATCAGGCTGCAGGGTTGGGACCTCCACCTACAGGGTATCAGTGACATTCAGTGGCAGTGCCTAAGGGGTGAAGGTCTATCTTACTCTTTTCTAATACTTAAGTATGCATTATGAAATATGTACTGTTAAAACAAAGGGCTCAACAAAATTTCTGGGGCTATTTCTTAGCCCTTCATACACACATGCAGAATGCAAGTAAAAATTGTGACCTTGTAAAAAGGATGCCTTTTGCAGATTTGACTACAGCTATGGAGTAATTTCATTCATAAGAGGTCATCAAGAAACTTTCCCCTCCCCACTCAAATAAACTTGTGTCACTAAACCAAAGAATCCTGACTTTCATAGGCTACCCAAAGCCAGGTTTCATGGTACATCCCAGAATAAATCACAAATAACAATCTTTCTCCCTTCTCTCATAAAGTTTGCCAGTTTTCTTTTATAGCTTCATACTCAAGATGTGGTCATAAATTTGAATTCCAAGCCATTTGCTCCAACTGTCTTTTTAATATTAACAAAAGAGTAGCAAGGAGAGAAGCAAAATAAAAGAAACAAACAGAACAAGCAATGCAAAGTAAAAGGACTCTAATGAAAGCAGTAACTTACTGTAGCTACTTTCACTATCGCTGGCATTAGAAGAAACATGTTCTGCAAGAACAGTACAGCAAATTAAAGAACATAACCAAGCACCACAGAGCTGCAGAAACTTAAAAGAACTGCCACAGTCATGCAAAGGCAGTTACAGAGAAGAAATAAAAACTGTGCAGTGACATTATCTGAAAACACTCAGAGAATTTACACAGGTAAAATGAAAGCTTTCTCTCTTGCGGCATTTCAGAAAGCGACTATATGTATTAGCTAGTGATATGTATCATAGCAAAGCCATGTCTTTCTGATGAGACAATAAATGACATCTCAGGTAACTTCATTTCAATGTATGTTATGGTCATCTTGTATCTCACTGGAAGTTTTGAGCAATTTCTGGAAATCTAACTGTCTGCTCATATTATTCTGCACTATCAGTAACATGCATCATTAATGCATTGGAACTATTTCTGCTAAACTTCTAACCTGTGTTCATCTTTAATCACTATGTGCTACCCCAAAGGGTTAACAAATGAACACATAAGTTGGCTGGATATTACATAAAAGGGCAAGCCAAAGCCAATGATAAAACTAGCAAAAAATGGAAGGAGTCTTTCCAGACTTTTTCTAGCTTCAGGATTTAAGCTGAAGTATGAAAAGCTTTACCAGATCAGCCTGGATGGGTGAACAGGGATATAAAAACTATCATGATGGGTCAAACTTGTGGTTTGCAAAGTCAGGTGTCCTGTTTCTATTATCATAATTTTGGAATGAAGGTGCAAGCTATATCATGTAAAGTTGCTGTTCCAAAACTGTAGTCAGCAGACTATTAATGGTCAGTCAGACCATGACATATGATCTCCAGGAGGTTTGCAGGACCACATTAGGCAGTGGTTTTAATATTATCTCTGGTAGAAATGCTGATTACTTTGCACCTGAAAGATTCTTTGACAGTTCAAACTTTTCAGCTGGTCCAGGACATTTAGAAGCCAATGGCATAATGGCTGTACACTTGGGAGCACCCTGGGTTAATGAGAAACGCAGCAACAGAGCCAAGAGCAGCTGTTCTCTGTAAGGTGCTGCACTTTCCTCATGTATCAATCTAATGGCTTAGTGCTCATAGATTGGGAATGATGGTGCTCTGAAGGAGCAGAAATGAGAGGGAATGATATCTGATAAAAACAGTAATGGAAAACCTTGATCTTGGGCTTAGGATGAAGGTTTAAAAAATTAAGCTTGCATTTTGAAGAAAACAGCGTATTGACTTTTGGATATTTCATAGCAGGTTAACAAGGGTTATCTCAAGCTAATATGCTACACAGAACCTTGAAGAACTTAGCTAAAAAGAATAGCCCTCATAGTAAGAATTGTCATTAAAAAGCATCTGTGAGTTGAATATTGGTAAAATTTAGATGGATGGGAATGTCTAGAGGTGTGTCAGTAATTGAAAACTAGGTGCAATATTACTAGAGAAACTAGAGCCTATATAATACCTCTGTGTTACTTTGTCCTATATCTATTTGCAGAATTCAGTTATCTACTTTAAAATGGCTGGATGTTATGTGGATTTGCCTTTGCAAGGACACAGATATTCAGGAGGTTTATCAGATCAGAAATATTTTACTTTTTTTTTAGCAGGGAAGGATCTGCATTTGTTGCTAATGAGCTGCTATGACACTTCAACGACCGCAGAATGGTTAAAATTCACATGGCAGTGATATTTGCTGTCTATCACTGACAAAACTAGCCTTGCAGAACTGTTCTTCCTTGTACAAGAGATGAAGCTTTCATCTTTAAATTGTGAGCTACTGCATGGCTTAAAGTTAAACCATTAAAATGTCTCTTCGACAAATCAGTCAAAAACAGAACAATCTCCAAAACTGTGTGCATGGATGTACATTCCTGCAATTAAAAAGCACATACAAAACAGAAGGCGATGCAGCATTAACATTCACACACATTTTGCTCCAATTACTTGGTGCTTAAGAAAAAGAATAAGAACCAAGGAATAAGCAGCCAAACACATGCAAGTGACATTTTGTTTAAATTATTTAGGTCTGGATACAAAATATAATGTAGCTATATATGTAGAAATCAGCTGCAAAGATTTCACTCTATACAGTTTTTCTTGTCTTTCAAGGAAGAAAAATTGTTTCTGAGCAATGATCTGACATATTACACATTCTGCAATGCCAAGTCTTGAGACAGGATTGCTGCATCAGAAAAAGAAGTTGACTAAGACTGCATGACAGAGAATAGGTTGCTAATGGTGAAATGGATCCGAAATCATCTTTGGAGAATGTATGGTCTTCTCTAGCCTGCAAATGACTTCTTCCATTAATAACAAATGCTAATCTAAAATCCAGCAAAGTAACAAACACTCCCATGCAAAAAGCTGAAAATGCAGAAGCAACAGCATATACTAATTTTCTATTGATCACCTCAAGATGTGATTAAGTTAAAATGTTTAAATTTCCCTTTAGATGGAGAGGGAGGGATTGTTGCTGAAAGAACAGTCTAGGCAGCAAAACGCGTTCTAGGTATGCTACTCTACAGAACTGCCATGATGGGAACAATAACATACTGTCAGAAACAAAATGTGTTATTACAAAAGAAGTGAAAGTGTTTGCTTGATACACTGTATGTTATTTAATATTGTCATGCAGAACGAAACGATCGAAACATTTTTAATGCATTCACAGCTGGGTAACAAATAAAACTCTATCTTGTGCATGCTAGGAGTGGAGGGTCCTCAGAGAAGGAACAGAAGCCAAAACAAAACAAAACAAAAAAGGGTTTACAGTGACCATTCCTGGGAACTTACTCAGAGTCTTTGTTCCATAACCGTCGTCACCTAATCCGGGGATGTCCTGCACGGAAGTCCCCAGAGAGAGCAATGAGAAAGGAAGAACAGCCGCAGAAGAGGAAGGAAGAAGTCAGTGGAATTGAAATGGATACTACCATGACTGACCATGTTGATTGAGCAATCTGGATCCCTGCCTTTTCTTTCTGAAACAAATTTAGACCCATATACTATGGGAATTCAGCCAATGAAAGAGGCAGTGACCGTGGTACATGCCTTTTGGAGCTGTGAGGAAGAAGGAACAACCAGACAAATAAAATTCCAGAAACTCTCCTCACTGGATAAATTTAGGAGAGAATTATTAAGAAAAAAAGTGAATATTTGGGCTTGGAACTAGCATATATTTTTAACAATGCTAGCTCTCTATATAATTTAAGCAAGCAGTAAAGGCTTGTGGAGGTACACATTCCAAGATCTGATTTATTTCAAGCTGTTAGCATGGTTGCTTCATTTAATTGTCAAACTTTCAGTGAAGTCGCTCATGGCAATCCACTTGGAGAATGTCAAAGGCAAAAAGGAGATTAGAACAGACCTTCTAAAAAGTAATAGTTTAATTTAATATTGTGAAAGAAATCACATTTACATTATTTTGAGCCAATTTTGATTTGGGAATATTTATAAGAGACAAGTTTAGATTTATGACAGATGCCACAACAATTTTGAGGAGCCACATTTGTGCTTCCAAAAGTTAAGGTCACTGCTTTATTCTTCTTAAAGTGGTATTTCCATGGATGGAAGGACCAGCTGGATCCAAACTGCAGTCATACATTGGTCACAGTAGTAATACCTCTCCTGCCTGCCTACAACAGATATTTGCCTAGATGTGTGGGATACTGCTACCATGCGTGTCACCCATTTTTTGTGCTGCTGCATGTGACATCATCTCCAAGAGGTTACTTACGTTCTGGATCACTTGTTTCCTGCTCACTCTGCTCCTTGCTCTTGTAGAATGGGAATTTTCGTGAAAAGATGAAGTTCTTTTTACGCTTGTCATTGAATGACTGTGAAGGAGAAAAGGCATGGGGCAAAAACAGGGACGTCTAATTGTTGTCACACTCATGCTGACAAAACAACTAGTTTGTAAAAGTGGAGACAACTGTAGTGACTCATATCAGTACAAACCAAGTGGCTGCAAAGAATCAGAGGGGGTTGTGGTGAGGTCTGCAGGTTGAAGCCAAAGCCCCTGGAGACTGGATCAGTTTGGTTACAGAGGTCTCAAGTCACAACCTTCAGCTACTTGGAAACTACCATGTTTGGCTTGTTCAGATGAAGTGCTACAGATGGTTTATCATGCTTTGAGATCAAGCTACTCATCTTTAATTGTAGCAGACTGTGCACAGAATTAACTGGTTGAAAAAGAATGGACTGTAAAGAGGAAAGCGGAAGCCTTTGATTTGCTTGTAGTAGGTATGTGTATTCAGTTCTGTGCCAATTAAAACAAAAAAGGTTTTTTACTGGTAGCTGTTGCCAATTTAATATTTTTTTTTTAATTTGGCCTCTTAATTGACAGCTTCTTAAGTGTGTTTTAATGCTTTTTTGGAGGGGCATAATTAAAAAAATACTTTTATGTTTTTATACATATGCGCTTTTACTCATCACGTTCCTCTGGATATACTTGTAGTTTTACGTGATTTAGAGATGGAATTCTGCTGCTAAGTATAATTCATTGCATGTTGAACAGTATACATTGCCTTAATTCTTCAAATGGGAAATTAATATGGAAGAAATTGGTTTTTTTTTACATGACTTTACAGACAGTCACAAGGAGTCATAGCAATGTATTATGTAAAACCAGGATATGCCTACTTGGGACATTTATTTCAGGTACTAAATAGGGAAATAGGGTCCCTATAGAGTCACTTGAGAGAAGCTGGCATTTCCAGAGGGTGTCTATGCAGAGCTGCAGATACTGTGTGTCTGAAGTGATCTGTGTTGTCAGTCAGACAATGTCCTATACTATCTCTCATACTGAGCATATAGAGTGCCAAGACACAGAACTGTGCAAGTGATCACCTCCAAGAGAGCAGAGACCTTCTTAACTCATTTGAAGGACCAATCTCATGTGCTTGTTATTGTTCAAATTAAATATAACCAGTATTTGGCTCCAATTCTGAAACTGAATATATTCAGAGTCTCAGAATGTAATTTATTTTCTTACATTTTGGAAGCACAGTATAAAATGTGGTTTAGAGCATGTATTTCTGAAAGATGTGTACTGAAAAATCTCCATTAGAATAGTTGTCTACTTGTGTCACGAAAGTTTCATGCCACTTTTACATTTCAAGCATATTTAAAGTTTAGTAACTGAAAACAAAGGAAAAAAATGCACATGTAGAATAAATGATCCATGAAAATCTCTCAGAGTATGCAAACATTCAATGTGAAATTAATGTGGAGTTCATGCACAAATAATCCAGACAGCATGCAATTTCAAAACAAAGCAAATATGAAAGAAAGCCAGAGAAAAAAAAAAAAAGCACATGAAGGATTAAAGTAATCTGTGGATGAAAGGAGGACTGACATGCACATTACATCACTTTAATGACCTGAACGATATAATTAAATTAAAATGTGTTTTCTGTGATTATTTGTTTTATTTTTCCAAAGAACGGAATGTAGCATGTTAACATTTCCATTTGTGAAAATGTTGTTTGTCACAATTCATCTGAATTTGACATAGTAATACTATAGGCATCACACTTTTAAAGGGAAACTATATATATAGATACAAAATGACACCTCAAAAAGCAAAGGGGTTTTAAAATGACAATCACTTCATTAGAGAATGCCATTTCACTTTGGAATTCAAGAGAATGTTATCAAACTGATAAATAAATATGCTGTGTTTTACCGAGAGTATATAAGAAATAACACTTATATGTATTCTTTTTCAATTCCCCCCCCCCAAACAGCCTAGAGTAAAAACTTCAGAAAGTACATTTTCACCAGAAAAGCATGTATTTTTTTGTCATGTTTATGCATTATCTAACAGTATATATCAAGTTAGACATATGCTATAGCATTATATAAACTTTTTCTCCTTTTGCAGTTTCAAGTACTGGGTTGCTTTTTTTAATAAGATATTGTTCCAGTTCGGTTTGGATGACAAAAATCTGGCAGTTCATAGCAGATGACTATTATGTGCAACTGTGTCACTGCATTTGCACTGGTAAAATACCTCATTCCTAAAATAAAGCTGACTCTAGGTATATTAATATCCATAACCAAATATGTTTATGCATATGATAATATTTCTATAGATTAATCAATGTGTATATTCATGTTAATACATACTATCATAGTGTAGTCAGAGGGTTTATCTTTAAAATAACAAAGAAACCACAAAATATTATAAAACAGTAAAATGGGTCTGATTTTGCAAACTTATAGAAATAATTAGTCCTTGCTATTAACTGAATGGTCCTTGGTATTAACTTGATTTTGGTTTCGTATGCCATATAAATGGGAATAAATTCAGGCTGATGGTCTCCACCTCACAGGCATGAAATCCTGCAGACACCCAGTAACCACTTACAGCTATCATGATTTATATCTCTAATGTATAGAGACAAGGGGCTTGGCAAAGAGAGAAGAGGGAGACTCATACAAAAAAAACCAACATGTTTCTACTGGACACACTGTATGGTGCTCTGTTGGTGGAGGAGTAGAGACCAACACTTAATGCATCTTTTCTTTTTAAAGACAGGATCATTCATGTGAGGAATTGTAGCAAGGTAAAACTGCAAAATTCAGATGTATATTTGAGAAATTTTATTTCTATATAATGTAAACCTGTCAAACACTCTGGAGCCAGTTTTTCCAGTGCTGCTGGAAAGCTGAGAAATAGATGTAGATAAACGAGACAGAGGTATTTACCTACATCTCTCCACTTGATGCAAAAGTTGCATGCAGCTGGAATTGAAATTGTGATATCAAGCTCAGCTTGATTCAACAGCATTTATACAGGCAGAGTTTATGAAATACAGTGAAAAAGTGCCTGAAAGTGGATTCCTGTATAAGTCACAAATTCGTTGCCATGAATAATGTAAAAACCTGTAATGGCAAATAACTGTGACATTTCAGTCACAGTGGAAAACCTGCACAATAGATTACTTTCATACCTTAGAGTGATCAGTTCACACAGATTACCACTAACCTAGGAACTGGCATTAGTAGGCACTTACCCAGACAAGTGCCTAAGACTAAAACGCAAATGAAATTTTCAAGTACTGTTCGACAACAGAACAGCAACAACATTCATAATATTTGAATTGTGATGAAAAAGAGTCTCAGAAAAAAAGGGGAGAAAAGCTTGCACTGATGTCCTGGCTTGAATTCTTGTTTGATACTACTTAGGCATAGAGTGTATTTTGAAGAAGGCAAGAAAAATAATCGTGATGTGCACTCTTGCTTGACCAAATATCCCCAGATGTCCCCAGTTATGTAAGCCTGGGTTACACATACCAACATTCCCTGGTTGTGACAGACATTAAACCACTGTGTGTTTCTTCTTAAGAACTCGCTTTGGTATTTATTTTGTGTCAGCATCAGTTTTGTATTCTAAATGCTTTTCCTTAGGTGCAGCAACCATATATATATGTTACTCATCAGCTAACAGGATAGTGGTTTCAAAAGGAAATTTTCACGTAACATTGAATAAATAATCCAATTTCAAAATTTGCTTTATAGTAGTAAACATCATAAAGAACAGTGCCTCAGTAGTTTGATAGTTCTACAATACTGCAATAGACAACTATATCATTTACTTTGAGCTTCTTTCCAATTTTTTTTTCACAGTGTAGCTGATCCAGCCCATACTGTTTAGTGTAGAGGTGCTCTTGACAGAGGTTGTCCTCTTTATGCTTTGCAGAAGAGCCTAATACATTGGGACAAGATTTCTTTTGATGCTCTAAAAGCTCTAACAGCATCTCTACCTTCTAAAAGCCAATAAACACTTTGGGAATGCTTTCTTTTGTTATTTCATTCAACCAATACTAGTTCTCACTCATGAGCTGGGAATCAGTTTCAGCGATCACCTGAGAAAAAGATGTTCCAGAGCACTGGCTGTGAAATTCTTTTACACAGGGTGCAGATGAATTTCATATACCATCTATTTTTAGCCAGGTTTCAGCTATGCTTTAACCTAGTTTTATGTCATATAATTATGTATGTCAGTCTTTTTCTGAGATTGGTCTAGCAGTGAATATGAGAAATTAATTTTACTGCTTCTCATCTGCCATAGGGTTCTTTTATTCTTCTCCTTTAATACCTGGTTTGGGCTGAAGTGAAATGAAAAGCCCTCACTTACACAGCATTCTATAAAAAATCTACAAAATTTATTATCAACATTATGTCTCTGCAATCCTTTTCTCTATTATATTAAAAAAATGACACTTTTTGTATTATGGACATTCTTCTACTCATTTGAACACTGACTTTAATAAAGGTTTGGGCACTCAAACACTGCTAAATCCCTACATTTTAAATCTCTCTCATCATACCAAAAAGTTGCACTGGCACCAAAAAGAAAAGTTTTGGGCTTATCCTAAGAAAATGGTTAAGACCAAGGTGGTTTCTTGTATTAAGAATGAAGAATAATGAGGTTAAATGGTTTGTCTAGAGGAAAGCCAGTGCTACTGAGTCATTCTTGCTTTCCTGGTGTAACTACAAACTTGACCATGGACTGAATTCACACACACAGAAAGCACTTCGTGATGTCCATGCAGACATGCAGAAGACAAGCTAAGAAGTTGTTCATGGCAAGTGTAAGCCTGGTTGCACAGTGACCACACAGTGTATTCTTTAAGATGTAGATTTTTCATTGTCAGTCTGAAAACACAGTTATATGCTGGCAAGCCACACTTCCCAGCTTCTCTCTGTCTTTTTATGATATGCAAAGGGAAAGATGTTGTTTGGAAAACAGTTGTTAGGAAAAAAAATAATGCCTGGACTACCGTCATTCCTTATTGAATTTTTCCACTGTGACCTGTTTTGATAAGTGAGAACAACTGGATGAGAAGAAGCTCAAATGAAGAGGACTCTGCAGGGAGATTCAGGTATTGGCAATACAAAATTTAAAAGTACAAGCCCAATTTACAATTCCATGCTGTCTAGCTTCTCCAGATAAGAATAATGTGACTTAGTATTCATGAACATGAAATTTTACTATTTTTTTAAAAGACTGACTTATTGCCACTTGTCACCAGCAACTCAATTTTAAGTCCTAACAAACCAACAGTTAACCACACAAACTACTAGTGGCACTGAAAGACTCCTAGATTTTCAAGAAAACATGTAAACCCAGTATTTTCAGTCTGTAAACATGTATTTAACTTGGTGCAAGGTATGAAGGGAGTACTCATCTGTGCTAATTTGCATTGCATCATTGTTAGCAGGCTTGAAACGCCAACGCAAAAACCTCACATACATGACAGTCAAGGTCATTTACACGTATCTGAAGGTTGTAAGCAAAGATGGTGGGAAGGAATTGCTCAAACAGCAGCACTGAAATTAACAGTCTGAAAATAAGAAAGGGAAAAGCTCCTTGACAGTGAAATCAATTTGGATGTAGAATAATCTATCCCAAGGGAAGTGGAAAAACCTAGATCATTTTTTCACATTTAAAACAAATCTGCTAATCTTTAGTACTGCGGGGAATAACACTGCAGTGCCTGGAGAGAAGGGGGCAGTGAAGGGAAAAGAACTAAACAACAAGCCTCTCCCAGCTCTAACATCTTTATTTCCATGATGTGATGCTCACAGACCCAGCAGCACAGAGCTGTGCTGTGGTCCAGCGCTGCCTTGGACCTAGCTGAGCTCGCTACAGCCATATGGGCAGTGTGAAGGTCTTCCTCTCCTTTCTCACGTCTCTAACTGGAGTCAGAAAGCACATTTGATGTTTGGCAATGTTGTCCCAAATGTTCCTCTACTGTTTTCAGTACTTTTCCCCAAAAAGTAACTTTCCCTGTTAGAGCTGATGTTTGTCATCAGCTGCTAACCCTGCTAATAAATCTTTGCACATGTGAACCTGCCTAAGTGTTCTTTGTGCAACAATGATGTTGAAAGAGCTTCAGAGCTTAATGGCAGCATTGAGGTGCACTTGGCAAAGTTTTGGGATTCTCATTGCCAGCCCAGACCCACAGGTTTTCATATAATACACTACAGGACCTTTATCCACTTGATCTTCATTCCTCAGTTTCGATCAGGTATTTTTTAAAATCTTTTTCGTAACTCTGATTCCCTGTTGGCTGCTGATGCTTCTTTAGGTTTTAAAATTAAATTAGAGTTTTGGTCTCTATGCAGTCTTTTGAGTTAATTTCACTAATAAATTAAGCCACAGAAGGTGTTAGTTATCTGTGCTGTTAAAAACCCCCCACCAACTGGCTCCTTATCACCATTTTTTGTGGAATCCTTTATGCAGACAAGTGCCATGCACTTGTGCAAGTGCAAACTACTGAATAAAATGGACCATTGTGTTAAAATAAGTTGCATAAAGTCCTTTACGACTCTTATTTTGTGAAGTAGCTGTGGAAAAATATTTACAACACCTACATGCTTTCAAACTACTTATGGAAAGATAATTGGATACGACTGCCCTTTTGAGTTAAAGGACGAGTGTTTGCATTCACAGGTGACTGGTGCAGCAGGTTGAATTATGGCAAAGGTCTGGCTCAGGAGACAGTGAATCATGCCAGACTCATAGTTTTAATTTAAAACATTGATTTATTTAGACCTGACGGGTAAAGTTATAATAAATAAGGAATGGGTAAACAAAACCAAAGTCAATCTCTAAGATACTGGTTTGAGGTTTGTCTAGGAGATGAAGCTCCTGCATCTTCCAGTAATGCATCTCGCATGACCAGTCTCACAGGTAGGATATCAAGTTAGATGGTCTTTGGCTTTGACCCAAGTTGGCAGTTCCTGTGTCCCTATAACCTTCCAAACACAGCCTGTGAGTCACTAAGTCAATTATCACTGAGGTGCTGAAATTTGAGTAAGCCAGAAATAAAGATATGAAATATAGAGTTGGTATCTTCTGATTGAGTATTAATGCTTAACTCCACACTTCTGGAACTTTGTGTGAAATCTTACTAGAAGAAAACTGTTCTCTTTCTAATTCTTCGACAATATCTATTGCAAATACAAGAAATTTTTCTTTTCAACCATTTTTTTTTCAGAAGAAAAGCCAGGTAATTATGGCATTATCTATATATACATGCAAATTTCCTACCATTTAATTCAGGATATCAGACAACAAGTTATAAAAATAGCACATGCATGAAGATAAACTCAGCACAAATTTCTGCTGAAACAGTTTAGACGAGAAACAATTAACTCTACTGTAAACTTTGGTACTTTACCTGTGCTAGCAAATTTTCACTGTGTTATATTTAAACCGTGACCGATTTAAACATTACACTGTATATCTTTATGT
>NW_008692899.1:209574-215931 GCF_000695815.1 Acanthisitta chloris | reverse complement strand
GAATGGCACAAACTTCTGGTGGGACAGAAGACACTGATACTATAGTCCCTAACATTATGGACACCTAAGAAATAATATTATCCCATAAATAAAATTCCACACAATTATCAGGATTAAAATGCTGTAAAAACTATAAAATACATGTATTTATATTGCTCATTAACTGAAGAAATTACTCTGTTAGTATTTTCTTTGACTGACAAGCTACCAATAGGCAGAAATATGTTTCATCATCTGGATCAAATTCAACCCCAAATTTCTTATATTTTCTACTCATTTCCATTATGCTTACAAGTTACAGACATTTAGAATTTGTACTTCTCAATAAAATGAAAAACAGAAAAGAGGCCCAAATATTTTTTACTTCAGTATTTTTTTTAAGTTGAAAGAAAAATTCCTATTGGATTTTTTTCAAAGAAAGTTATGGAAACATATTTCTTCACTTCAGCTGAGTGAAAGCCTCAAATTTAACCTGACAGTATTTTTCACAATTTCTGGAACTATTTCACCTTTTAAAAAAATGGATTCCTGGCCCATTGGCGTACCAGTTACCTGCCAGACCCAACATTGCTACCATGACATAAATTAAACATGAAGACTCACTTGTATTCCTCTATTTTTACTGTGACCTGGGCCCAACAGGCATTATTATTATTAAATTACTGTATGTCTTTGTGGATGTTCTCAAGATATCCTGAAGCATTGAGACA
Organism: Acanthisitta chloris; assembly: GCF_000695815.1. Lineage (NCBI taxonomy): Eukaryota > Metazoa > Chordata > Aves > Passeriformes > Acanthisittidae > Acanthisitta > Acanthisitta chloris. The sequence continues at coordinate 215,221 of NW_008692899.1, read as the reverse complement.
CTGTACACTTAATTTTTCCTGGCTATGTGCTGATCTATCATTTGAATTTCATTTGATTACTTCAGCACATGAATAAAGTAGATGCTGATGACAGCAGTATTTCTCATGTACCTTGGAGAAACGCTGAGCAAAAGGTGTTCAGCTCAAAGGGAATGGTCAGGGTCAGCCCAATAACACAAGTCAAACCAAAAGTGCAGCCAGCATCCACTGCCTGGCACCAGCTCCAGCTATAATGAAGCATGAAGACAGGGCTGTGGAGGATGTGAAAATACATGAAAGAGCAAGGGCAGCTGGATGCAGCTTTTCCTCCAGTAGGGAGAGAAGTTGTCTCCTCCCATAAACAAGCTTCTCTAGGGAGTTTGTTCCAGCACCCAACCACCTACACCTACACCTACACCTCCCCTGACACAGCTTCATGCTGTTTTCTTGGGTCCTGTCACTTGTCACTAGAGACAAGAGATCAGTGCCTGCTCTTCTGCTTCCCCTTGTGAGGAAGTTGTAGGCTGCTATGAAGTCTCCCCTCAATCTCTCTCAAAAGGATGACCCTGCAAACTACAGGTTGAGTGTTACTAGGCTTTCCAAATCAGCAGCTTTTTGAATGTACTCAGATTTTGGATTTTCTTCTACTCCCATTTTTGTCCCAGTAGCAATTACTTTAGGAAATCCATTCATTGTGACAAATATCTTTAGAAAAGAAGTGCAAAGAAAAGTTGGTCAGAATCCACTGCAAATGTGGAAAACTTTCTGATTAGGAACTACAGAACTGCTTCTCCCTAAAAGTGGTGAAACTTTATTATTAGAAATCTTAAGCCTCATAAAAGAGTAATGTTAGAAGCAATCTTCATGAGGCAGAGGGAGAGTATAGACAATCTCATACACCATTATACTTTTTTTTCTGAGAATCAGGGATTCATTTGAGATTATTGCCTTTTTCTCTGCATTGATACATCCAGATCTAGCATAGTGAACCACTAGCATAGATGATGTACCTGAGACAATGCAGATGTGACTGTAAATTCTGCTCTGTGACGATGAAGACAAATAATCCAGTCTCCATATAATCTCATAAAAGAAATAATAACACAGAAACTGCAGCAGTTTAGCCATTTTTAATGATGATGAGAGTGAAGCACTAAGTGGGTTGTTTGGGAAGCATATGAAATATCTGTTGTGGCAAATCTTTAAGCAGAGATTAGATGAATCTAGGAGACAGGAGGAAGTTACAGAAAACACCCTCAGGTCAGGGGTTAGACTTGGTGACCACCTGAGGTTCCTACAGACCAGTTTTGCCCTGATTTGATGACTAGGGTTGAAAATAGAGTGATTTTCTAGAGCAGAAAATGTTTGGAAAGAAATAGTTTGGGTGGGTTTTTTTTTTTTTTTTGTTGTTGTTGTTTCTAGATTTGCCCCCCCCAATACTTCATAAACTGTCAAAATACTTAATAATTTGTCATACTATGTATCAAGCTATGTATCAAACTTTGTATCAAGTTGCGTCAGTCACTGGATTTTGACACTTGGAAGAGAGATGCATTAAGTATGCAGAGGGTTTTGTTTATCACACAATCAGGAATTTGCTATCTCTGCCAAGCTTTGCTTTTCCTTCCATGCCTCAGTGCAGTGTTGCTAAAATGACAATAAAGAGAAAGGATGACCTTACATTGCAAGCAGGGCTGTGGGATCTCTAAACAGAGTCTGCTCATAGCAAATATTATTAAATGCTATCAAGCTTCTGACTGCCATAATAAATACATTCAGAGGCATTTGAAGAGGCCAGCTGAGTATGATGCAGGTGATCTGACTGGAATATGAAAATAACTGTGGATGACAAGTTAAGTGTATAGCAAAAAACCTAATGGGTAGCGATGGAGCAACATGGTGCAGGTCACAGCCCCAGGACCTGCACTGCTGATGTGCATCAGAGCTGCTGGGAGGGATTTTTGAGGGATGGAGCAGTTCCATCTTGGGATGGGGCAGTTCCTTTTCTTGGCAGGCACCTCATCCCTGTTTTGCATTCTGCTGAGCAGCCTCACTGTGTAGGTAAACATCTAGAAATGCTTCCCAGTAAACATGGGCTGAATATTGCCCTGCACCCTGACACATTAAAAAATGAGTGATTGTGAGAGACATGACTTTCATGAAACCTGGTGTTTGTCCATAGACAATACTCTGGAGTCACTGGCCAAATAAGGTGTGAAATGAAAAGGCAAGTAGTATAAAAAACCCAGTTCTTTGTCTAAAATTAAGTTTCACCTAAGCATTATGTTTCCAGATATTCCAACAGTTCTTTGGAAACAAGCAACATCCATGAATATTAGTAACAGTGAGATGTTGCTAAATGTCTTTCCAAGAGCTATGGTTTAGACTGTAAAAATATTTTCAAGAGACAGTCAAGAAAGTGTACATGATCTGACAGGGGAAAAAACCAAAATGAGCTAATTTTTTGTCTTCTGAAAGACCTGCTGCAATTATAACAGTCAAGAAAAAAGATTACTGGCTCATCTCTTTTTCCGTTGTAATATTTCCATTGTTTGACACTCTTTTTTGATTCAGTAAAAGGTCTGAAAAAGCCTCAACAGTTGTGGGGTTTAGAATTAGAAAAGGAAAGGCTGTGTTTGTTTGGCCTGAAGGCTATGGTAGGGAGAGTTACCAAGAATTCAGGATGCTGCTTTGGCAGATGTATAATCTTGCTCACAGCTACTCACATATTCTGCTCCTTTTGGCACAAAGGTGAGCATCAGAAAATACTTGGGATATGATCTTGAGTTCAGCATAGCATAAAACATCTTTTAATTAAGTTTGTGCTTACATAACTTCTGTAGTGTCCTCCAGCATAAATATCAGACATAAAGCTTTGGGCTGCTCTATTTTCCATTGATTATTCATAGGCCAATGAGCCCCAAAGTGTGAGAAAGCAAAGACATAGGAAATCATAACTGTGTTATCTTATCTTCATTTCTCTTTTTTTTTTTTTCTCCTAATGTTTGGAAGTCTAAGGTAGCCAGTGTCCTGGAAACCCTGTCCTTGGCTGCAGCAGCAGCCATAGGGAACCAGAGGTGGGGTCTGTCTGCTTTGATGTGCCAGCCACCTTCAGTAACAATTAGCAAAGCTGCTGAAGATCACTACAACAGTTAAATGAATGAAGTTAGAGGCTGAATTTGGTCGACACAACAGAAGCACATATTTGTTTGGTGAAATGAAACTGTTTATAGCAGTATTTACATTCTTTACTATAAAAGTGTTAACATCTCTAACTGGTTTGATATCTTTAAAAATGTTAATAGGACCTGGATTGTGATGATGTCTCTGAATCTGAACAAATAAATTTGTTTTGGTCAAAATAAACAGAACATGAAAGAAAAATAGCCATACCGGGTTAAGCCAAAGACCCAGTTAGCCCAGTAGTTTTTTATGAAGTTGTCCAGTAACAGATGTTTAAAAAGAAAAGCAGAAGTAACATGGATCCACTATAACCTCTCTTCCTGAAATCAACAATTAGTATGTCCTGAGTTACGTGACAAAAGTGTTAAAGTTGTCTGTTCCATTGCTTGCTAACTTACCTAATTCATTTTAAACTCATTGGGTTTTTGTACAATATCCTGTAAGCACTGGAATTTAATTATGCATTGCATGGAAAAGTACTATCTGTTGCCTAATTTAAACTTGAGACCAGAAGGTTTCTTTGGAGCTTCCTAATTGTGATTCATATTCCCTGCTTTTGTGTCCATCCTGATGTCATAGACTTTAATTTCACAAGCCATGGATTGGAGGAGTCCAATGAAACTAATGTAAAGTGATACAAATATTCTAAATCACATTTTTAAGAGGTGCTGAACTCACTTCTAGATGAGGTAATGCACCTGAGTTTGGCTTGAAAAAGAGGAACATTGGGCGTTTGAAAAGGTATTCTGTAGTTCTCCCTGCTAACAGGTTTGTCAGCTGCAATGCTGAGCGTTCTTAAACACCTTTTCAGTGAGACACAAGGAGCTGATCAACTACAAATGTCTTGCCATCCATAATACTTTCTTTGTATCTTCAGATTTGGGATTAAAAATGAGGTAGGAACAAATGAAAATGCACAAGGCTTTAAAAACATTTAGAATAATGAGTGTCTACTTTGACATCATAGTTATCTCAAAGAAATTTGGGTACTATCTCAGGAAATCTTTGCTGTGGGTTAATAGCTCTTGAACATTGGTTCTATAGGGGAAAAAAGGAGTCAGGAACAGCAAGATGATTCAAGCAAAAATGCAGCTGAGTAATCCTTTCACCTGCACACCTCCCCTGAGCATTCTCTGTGTTCAGCTAAGTTTTTTCAAAAAGAATGTTTCCATGCACATCTCCTGGCCAAGTTTAGAAATATCCCATGAAAAACTTTCTCTCAGTTTCATCTTTAAAGTAAACTAAGACAGATCCACTTGCCTGCCTATATGGTCATGAATGTATGAGTCAAAGGTGCCACAGACACTCATGAACTCATTCCTATCTGAATTTTAGCTTGATTTTGAAACAAAAGAGTTTTCATGGCCTAACGCAGCTCTGCTTATCTGAGCTGAATTTCTTCTAGATTAAAAATAAATTAAAAAAAAGGATAAAAGGAAAGCATGGACAGCTTATACCACATCTTTCTGAACACTGAAAGACTAAATGGAAAGGCTGATCCCTAAAATGCACATACATATCTGTACTCACACATCTCATTTTACATGTTGATGCTTAATTAATCAGTGAACCCTTCTTCCCTTTGTACTCTTTCAACCACAAGCCTACATTATTGTTTCCCCAAAATCTTGCAATTGTGGGACTTTATCTATATCTATATCCCATTTTATAGGCAAAACTGAATTATAGCAAGTACTGACAATAGAAAGTTTGGTCCTCAAAAGGTACAATGGTCTTAGCCCGTAATGACACAATTTCCTAAACACTGAAACAAACACTGATGTTGAGTGGCTGGAAGATAAATGTTAGACTGATGACAAAAATGGAAAAACAATTTGGGAATCAAGAGGTAATTAAATTCTTGACAGACTCACTTGAATAAGGGCCATTAGTTATATGAATTAATTATTCCCTCGAGGCTTTGCTTATATACAGGAAATAGACATTTAACAAGTGATTTCATTGGCAATAGAAAACTTATTATCTCACCAAATAAGTGGCAACATTAATTTACAGGGTTGCAGAGAGTGGTCATTTCAAACTACAAAATGGAGTTTGGACTTCTGAAGAAATGTGATGGGATGAATCAGTCCTTTCTTAATGCATTTTGTTATCTATTTTATACTGAGTTCTCTGCATGTGCAAATAATGTGCAGAGGCTGAACTCTGTGTGCCTTGTAAGTCTGGAAAGCTGGTTTCAGTCAGTGCAATTATTCTGCATTTGCAGTGAATTCAGGAACTGTTCTGTAGAGAAGTAACAGGGAAGTATTTGCAAGTCTGAAATATTATTTTGCTGGCATGTAGAGGCTTGGGAACCACTGCAATAGGAACTGCGTGTTCATAGCAGGATGAACTTCGTACCCTGATAATTTGTCTGAAAGAACGGAATAAATTGGGATAAAGGAATTATTAAGATTCCCACTACAGAGGGAAACTCAAGTAAGAAGAGATTAAGAATGAGAATTTCAAACTAGGCAGAAGGCCA
>NW_008692899.1:209161-209549 GCF_000695815.1 Acanthisitta chloris | reverse complement strand
CCACATGGTTCTTGTGAGCACCTCCCTATGGTTGTTTCTTCTCACTACCCAGCTTTGGCCCTGCCCTATGTTTTCTGCAGCCAAACAGGACTTTTCCCTGATGACTTCTGAATCTCTGTCTCTCAGTTTGTTCACAGAAGCCCATAGTTGTAAATCCCATACATGCCAACTGGACTGTTTTCAAAAATAAATCCCTGCAAATGTCAAGTATTTACTACTGCTACCACTGGAAGCTACACATCCGCAGAAAAATATACCTTAACAGCCAGGATTTTGGGCATTTCTCATGCAGTAACTCTTGCCAGCCAGATGGCAACATACAGGATATTAGACATCAGGCTAGTGAGATTTGCTGACCGTTGGGCTCAATACAGCAGTGCTGTGGCGC
>NW_008692899.1:135281-209151 GCF_000695815.1 Acanthisitta chloris | reverse complement strand
AATGCTGTTCTGTCCAAGCAGTGCTGGTTGAAGGGAACTTGCATGTTTTGTGTTTGTTGGCTGTTGTGCCTGCTGTGAAACACACCTGTGTTCAATGTCTGTCACAACTGTCAAAGCAAAATATCTGAAACATAAATTTTTGCATCCAGGGCTCCTTAACTTTCAGCCTTTGGTTTGTAACAGCTTTTGTAGCCAGGGAACTGACACTTCTGGCCCTGTTTCATTAAACTATTATCCATCTCTATTCATTTTTAAAGTATTTTCTACTCTATCCATCATTTATTTTCTTCCCATCAGGAGGTACTGTCATTCAGTATTATTATAAAAAGGATACTTAATTATTTCAAAGATTATATCATACTAATCTCCTATCTGCATTTCACTATACGTGCAGGTCTTGGTTGCAACAACCTAAATATTCCTTCTGTTGCTAAAATTTTTTCTACTTTGAAACTTATAAAAAAATTGCTAAGTGTAAGTTCAAAAGTTGTCACTATTTACGTACCCCTTTTGCATCAATTACACCAGGTTTCGCGTTGAATTTCACCGTCTTCAAACGTGCACGCTCCTTTCTTTCAACTCTGGGGCAAAGAAAACACAAATGAAGAAGCACATGTTGATTATAGCAGTGTTTTTTATGATACATTTGATATCTGCTCTCCCAAGACCATTGGTGACTTACTATACATTACATAAAGCAAGCATTTAAAGCAAATTTCATCAACTGGAAAGAGAGAGATGTCAGATCACTTCCTCAGCCAAGCAGCAGTTTTCTGGCAAATCCAAAACTGGTTTCGAGGAGCCTTTGCTGTCCTACACCATCAGAACAGCACTGTCTCCTAACACACACAGGAATGTGGGAAAAGCACACTAGGGACAGATTTACCCTCTCTAAGCTGTCCAAAAATCAGGCAACATTTAGAGTTCTTCTGTGGTCAGAAGAATAAAACAAGGACAGAGAGAGAATAAGCTGTGCAGCTCAGTGCACTTTACAGTGGAGTAAATTTTAGATCATACAAATAAGGGAAAGTGAATCCCATAATTCTATGAGGCTGTTCATATCCTTACTCACCTTGATTAATATGGACATTACTGTAAAGGTGACATTTCCTACCTTTGCAAAATCATCTACAGAATCTTTCATCTCCTGGCTCAAGTGAAAAAAATCCGATCATCGACCTGTAATTGAAACACTAACCCTATTCGTCTAAGATTGAGAATTGCTCTAGGAAATCTAAGTTGAATCCTGCAAAACTGGCTTATAAGAGTTTGATACTGTGTTTTTATTAGACTATAAACAGTTGGGAAAAAATTTAGTTCTATAGCCTCCAAACTGATCCACATATGGCCTTTTTTTTTCTAACTTCCACAGTTTCCCACAAACATTGAAATACATTCCTGCAAATCTCTTGGTTTCTACATCTGGGTGGTAAGAATACATAGCTTCTGATAATTATTTTTAAAAATACAAACTCCAGTGTTTTGATAGAATGATAATTAACACAACATGTTTCCTTCTGTCTGAGTGGGCTTATATATGTCCTACTGAAACACAGTGAATGTTGGTTACCATAGCTACAGTTTAAATTTAGATTAAATGCATTTCTCTGTATGTGTGGAATATTCACATGGAAACAGCTCAAATACAGCTTTCAAATTAAATCTATGTTATTAAAAACACATGAACAGTCTCAAACTTAACCTAGCAGATGAAGTCCCTTGGTAGTACCAGTAAGAAATGAAGACTTGAGGCTGTGTAATTGCCTAAATAGGATGGATGTCTTCTGAGAAAATAATTAGCCAAAATGAACACAATATTCTACTTATTAATCTGTGTTAACATTTAAACTCATTCCAGCCCTGTCTAACTTCCTAAAACATCTGCTTTTATCTTCATTTCTTATTCACTGCATAAAGAAATTTGGAAATAAACCCTGAAGAGTGAAACTTATTTATGAAGTTTATCATAATTGTGTTAGCAGCCATGGAGGTATCACTGCTTTCCAGAGGCACAGCAGACAGACAAGGAGCTGCAGAAACATTCTGCATTGCTTTGAGAAGTATATAAATAGTGTCATTAAGTGCCATTAATCCTCCAGGCAAACACACCAACAATGTTCATATATGCCTAGCATGCTTACTGAATATTACAAACATTTCATCATCTGACAATCTATTAAGGGTAGCACAGAGTGTTGCCTCCTATTACAATTTTCTGGCCACTTTCCACAATAAAACTGTTCTCAGCTACTTATAATTTAGCTGAACAGCAAACTTCCAAGCTGAAATTTCCTGTGCCTTGCTGATTACATTGCTTTTGCTGCCTGAACTGCCAATAAAATGGGTTAGCTGTTGGTTGAAGGCTAGGATAAAATAAATGGTTTTGTCCAAATTATAATATACTCTAAAAGTACTTCAGCTCAGGTGCCTTCATGTCTTTGGCTCTGATGTTAAGAATATACTTCTCTTTTTCCTGAAAAAATCAACCTAAATGTCTGAGAAGCTTTGGTTTTACATGCTCTGGAGAACTCTGTTGGAACTTATCTTAGTTCTCCAAAGATATAGTCTTTGTTGAGACTGTCGGGGTGCAGGACTGCAGTGAACTAAGATGTTCTCAGAATTTCTCATCTGAGCTACCGGGACACTTTTGCCATGGACAGAGTCAAAAAGGGAACTAAAATGATTAAGATACAAAGTTTTGCATATCAGTTCTTTTAGATTCATTGATCCAGGTCTCAGAAAACAGACCTTTTAAAGGAACACTATTTCAAGCACTTTTAGCACTTCTTTTGAGCCTTCAGGTTTGTAATTGCAATATTTAAGGAAAAATAAACTCAATTGCATTTTTTTCCCCAAGAAAAAGGGAGTTGAGGCCCAAAGGGTTATTTGCTGCAGCTGACACTGTGAATACCTAAATAGCACATGAGTGTAAATTCCTTACATTGCTTTAGTTGGCAGCAAATCTACCATCCCTTGGACAACGTTTTGATTCATCAGCTGAAGAAATTGCTTTTAAAGGTAGAAATGTTTCACTTCAAAGGGTAACTATTTTTAATTCACCACTGCTGCACAAAGCAGGATTATGGTGAGTTGTGCAGAAACATGAAGCAAAGGAGGAGGACTCGTATCTGCCAAATTTGCAGAGGCCCAGATTTGCAACCCTGTCTTGCCTGATGTCCACATTGCTTCTCTGCCCCTTTCTAATTATATGTTTGCTCAATAGAGCTATGCCTAAGGCATGAGGAAAGCATGGATATGATTTCCAAAACAACTTCATGGCTTGAGTCCCATTTTCAAAAGTGCTTGGGGCAGGGGTCACTGAAACTCAAACATATTTCAAGAAATGTCCAAAGAAACCTACATCTAGCATTCAAACATGACTTGGGAGATGAAAAGCTCTGAGCCCTATGTGGAGGCAGCATCACCTAGCACAACTAATGAGGATTTCACCTCCAGCTTCCCATCCACTGTCCAAGTGTAGCTCCCTGTAGAAACACTGCTGTGTACAGGGAAATGATCTAAGACCATCTGAGATCTGGGACAGTTGGAGTACACCCTATATATTCACTTTCTCTTGAAAACATTCCTGGTTGCAACACCTCTTGGTCCCTTTTTTGCCCAAACTGGTCAGGATTCACTCTCTTCTTCCCACGTGAAGCTAAAGAAGTAGAGCACTACCTTGAAAATATACCTCAGCCTTCAGTGTTCCCTCACTAGCAAGTTCAAGACTTCAGTTCTTTGGGATGCTGTTCTCTTCCTGCTCTTCTGAGGAGCTTATTACTGGGATGCAACACTCACTGCACTGCCTAATTGTTTTTTTGGGCATATGTAGCTGTTGAAAATGGGCCTGTGGGATTTTTCAAAATGAGACTTTCAGTTCTTCATGTGTGCTGCAAACAAGAAGAAATCAAGTATAGCTCAACAAGACATGAACTGTGATCCCCTGTTGTTGAAGGTTAATGGACTACGGGGAGTTTTGTCAGTGCCTTTCTAAAAGCACTAATTAGCCTTCACCACAGAGATGTAAGATATCAAGTGAGACATGCTTTAATCTTCAATAACAGTGTTCATCACTGATGTAGAATACAGATACAAATTGGAAACTGATTTCAAATATGAAATAAAATGGTAACAGTAGCCTAATTTTCACAGATTTGGCATTGAGGTATTCTGCAGAATGAAAGTTATTTCCAAACCCAATATGTAGTAAAGAGTTAGTAAATAGAAGAAGGCAATGTAAAATGGATACTTGAAAGACCTTGCTATATTTTACATCTTGATTAACATGTCTCTTCTTGTCTTCTTTCACCATTTCCAGGTCATCTGCCTTATATTTGTTTTGCTGCCCATCAAGTGAAAGAGAAGTGAAATTATATATTAACATTTATAGCCCAAATATGTGGTCTCAGTCCATAGTTTTTTACTGCTTTCATTCTCTGCACTGCTTAGTCTTGTTTATGTGAGGTCTGAGTTTACCACTCTCAAAATTATCTTTGAGCATTCCTGAAGTGTTTTTTTTTTGCAACAGAACATGTATTTTTCAGGAAGAGAGAACATGTCCTGGTTCAGCTCTCCACCTTCAGTGACTCAGTTTTAGAGAGTAGCTTAGCACCTGGTCAATATTTACGAAAAGATTAGACCTAATGACATTAGGAAGTGAATCCTCATTTAACTGTAGAACTACTGTTTAAAAGCTGATAGGTGTTTTCCTTCAGCACAAAAGTTTCCCATCATTGCAAGAGCACAGGAAGAGGTTTATAGATACACATACACCAATTTTATTCCATATTTAATTTTTACAATTGGATTAGTAAGTATAGTCAGATAACTTATTTTAGACAAAGCTTACATGACTACGCCATGTTAAAAAGTTTTATTATCTAAGGATTAAAATCTTCAGGGATGTTTAGAAAGGTAGACAATTTATAGGAAACCATTAAAAATGAAACTCACTTGAGTGGATAAACATGCCCTTCTGCCAAGCTGAGCAGAATAACAAATTTAAGTTGGCTTTTTGCCCATGGGGACTGCTGTGCTGGGAAAACCTCTTGTTCCTTGTCCTTAAATGTTTGTGAAACATTAGTTTTTATGTACTTTTCCCCCTACTTTGCTCTGAAAGGACAACGTAGTTACATGTATTTGTGGGGAGAATGTTGTCTATTTGAGAACACAAATATCAGGCTGGTACCATCATACACCTCCAGCTGGTAATAACAGAGATACAAGTTGCATAACATTTTGTAGTCAAATGTACTTAGACTAGCTAAAAATGGGTGTCTGAGGGTGATGCCCAGTCTGACAGCAGTTTTATGACTGCAAATCTTAAAGACAACAGAAAAATTAGCGCAATTATTTCAGTGTTTCAGGATCAAATCATCTTTGGCTGCAGTGGGAGCAGTAGTAAAAGTGGTGAGAATTTATACTTGGCTGCTCTGGGGCAGTCTGTGTGAAATCTCAGGCTGTGTTTCAGACCCACAGCAGCAAGTCAAGCAGACACACAGGTCATAGAAATACTGTAGCTTGATATTCATGAGGTGGGAGGTTACTGTTGGGGGGGCCTAGCAATGGTAGGAGCTTGTCTGGGTGCGAAGACACAGCAAAGAAAAAGTGAAAAGAACTGGAGGTGTAAAATCAATGCTACAGCAAATGAAAATCTCTTTACTACTGAATTAGAGCATCTGTCTAGGAATTTTATACACTCTAACTCATGCACGTTGGTTTCATGCATTTTGTTCCCTCCCTTTAACTGATGTGAGTGTTTCCATGGGGAGAAAATCCTAGACATAGGCTGCTCAGCTTGCTTCAGCTTCCCTTTTGTGGGAAGCTGAATTTGTGGCTTTTTTTTGCTTTGGTTTGTTTGTTTGCTTTTGGTTTTGTTTTTGTTTTTAATATGGATAATAGATTCATGGATAATAGGAAAGACAATGAGGCAAATAAAAATACTCATGATCAAAAGCACAGCATATGTAGAAACTAATCTAAATCTATATACAACTAAATGTAACAAAAATCTAGTGTAAATCTAATTCTGTTGGTCATTCTAGTAAAAATAGTAATCTTCAGTGATAAGGGAGCAATTCATATACATAAACATAGTGCACAGATAATACTAGAGGCTGCCTGAGATGTTGGTCTAGACCTGGTAGCTATGTCCTCTCACCTTGGAGACCCTGCCTGGTATAATTGTGCCCTGCTGTCACCTTAAACAAAGCTTGGATAAATCTTTTGGGCAGATGTGGGACCAAGAGAAATTTAGCCTGAAATGTTTTTTACTTAACGCTATATAATAATGATTTGGTGACTGTTAAACCACATCTGCAGTGGTTTGCAGTCTCCCATGCTGAAGCTCTATGTTACCCAACACCAATGTGATACAATATCACATCACCTTTATAGCATTACATTTGATTTCTAGCCAAGTGGCTACTCAGCCCCATGGTTGAGAATAACAGCTTTAATCAGGCAATAAACACATACTGACAAATGGGCAAAATATTGTTTTCAGATGTTGAAATGGTTACAATTATATTTAAGAACTGAAAGATACTGAGGATTTAATTTTCATTAATCTCCACAGAAGTAATTGGCTCACTGGTTCATGAGATTTGGACCTTGCACAAAGCAGTGGAAAAACATGGGGCTGCACTTATTTCTTTGTGCTGCTTGTTCCAGGAACCCTTCTCTAGCTGCAGTGCCAACCTCCAGAACTCCTTCTTAAAGACTGACTTTACAATATAGATATAAACAAGGCAACAAGTCCACACATTGGCAGCAGCTCTGAAATCTAATGACAAATAAGCTTTCAAACTCTATTGAATCACTAAGAGGTAAAGTCTGGTAATGTATCCAACATTTAAGAGAGAATAATGAGTGGCAGATCCCTTATAATTCTAAATTATGATTTCTTCTGGAATATCACATATCTCATAGAGGAGAAAAAGAGTAAGGAGCCTTGATTTATAATTCAAAATTTCTCTAATCAGCTTATGCTAAAATGTCACTATATGAAGGGCTCTCTTGTAGAAGGATGCAAAAAAGTAGAAAACTAAATACATGGAATGCAATTACCATTACACAGCACTTTAAAGAAGTCATATAATATACTTGTTATGGCATTATGTGTTTATATACATATATATACACATATATTTGTGCACATACATATGTGTGTGTATATATATATTTATATATCTCAAAAATAAATTTGAAGTGGTCACTGGCTTTCAGAGCTATTCCATAATGCTTTTACATGTGGAAAATGCAGGAACTGTATCTTAGCTGTTGCTGGTCAGGAGTTAAGGTAGTAAAGCAGATAGCTAAAAGACTCACCCTGGCACTAATAATCCCTTTGTCTGTATAGCCCCTCCCTGACCCAAAGTGCAAAAATGTTCCAGTCCCACAGGCAGAAAAAGGAGTCTGAGCACAATACCAAACTTGACCCCCACCAAATCAAGCCCCAGTAAGCCTCCAGACCTTAAATAAAAGGGACAGAAATGAATGGGGGATTAAAAAGTATAAAACAAATATAAAATCTCTTCAATTTACAACATCATAAGAAGTTGGACTTGCAGGACAAGTCACAGCCTGACAAATAGCTACAATGTTCTTTTCCTCCTTTCTATCACAGTATTTTACTGCTAGATGTTACATATGCTGTATTACATATACCAGTGCCTATATAAACAATCCCATACAAACTATCGGATACAAAGCATCCTGGAGTCAACATCTTACATGAAGGTTTCCATGCCATAGTTGCCTACATTTGGTCAAATGAATCCCAGAGCTGCTCTGTTTTAGATCAAGCCTCTCATAGTCAATAACCCACACCTGCAGAGGAAACTCAACTCTGAATTGCCACATTCTGGCAAGTATGATGAGCTTTATTCCCCATAACTCAGCCCTGTGTGCATTGATTGCTCATCCTCCCTTTGGGTGGTGTAAATGACCACAGAAGATGCTGGCAAGAGCATATCAGTCTCACTGGCTCAGAGGAACCGTCCAGAATCCACAGAAAGGAAATAACACTCACTTTTCAATGCATTGGAAAAAATAACCTTGTATAACTGAAACCTTTTATGAAATAACAGTAACCTCTTCCCACCCCAGCTCAGGTGTATCATATCATTACATTAATGCAGACAGAAAATCAGATGCCATTGATTTTTTTCAGGCTTCTCAGATTCACTAGTGAAGAATCAGGATGACAAGTGAAGAGCATGGCAACTGTACCTGCATCTTTTAAAATTCAATACTCTCACTTCTAGACAAATCAACCTATTTTCATCTTGTTTCCTTTTTTCCTTTTTGCTGTTGTTGGTTTTTAAATTTTTATTTTATTTAATTTTATTATTATTTCTAATTCTGTTTTCTCCCAGTGTTTCCTAAGCCACATCTTATTCCTAGGCAGTATTATATGTCTGATCATGATTAGAGAACCTCTATCTTTTGTCCTTGAAAACACCACTGTGTGAGTAACCCAATAATCTTTAGGCACATATAACCTCTCTATCTCACAGAATACACAACTGCACATCTTTATTAGCTGCTTTGCTTTTCCATTTTTTCCTCTACAGTTGTTTTATTATGTATAAGAGCTTTTTGTAGCTTTTCATAGTAGGCACCACTCTCCAAGTGAGTTTTGTGCACATACTTTCCTCAGTATTAACTGAATAAACTTTCCTCTTTTTCCCATGTATGATCCAATCAGATCATTACAACAGTATTTACCGTAGCAAGTAATACCAGGCAAATACTCCTTTTTCAATATCTAGAGACTAAATCTGGTTAATGGGCACATTTTTCCATCTTAAAAGTTATAACCTAGTTTTTATTTGTGTCTATTGTACAACACCAAAACTGCTCTTCACTGAAAATCCTGGTGTGGTTGCTATTCAAACATGATCATGATTAGAGAAAGTAAGGTCGTTGCAGGGCTCATGTCAACAAGGTGTTTGATGGCCTTTCAGTTTACTTTTACATGATTTAGAACAAGGAGTACCATAAGCTCTATAGTACATGGGCCAATTCTCTTGAAACAGCAGCAGGTGCTCTATAGAGCATCAAACATGTTATTTCACCACTCTAAAAAATGAGCATGATCATTTTTATATTAATGCTGAAGTTGAAATAGTTAGGAATGGAAAGTTTATATGCAGTATGAGAGCACTGCTGCAAAACAGAAATGTAATGAGTTTTGACAGATTTAATTTTCCTCCTACCCGTTCAGTTCCTGACCTTTCTATAGCAACTATCAACATAGGCAGAAAGTAATACTGATTTGTGTGCTAGTTCTGATACTATCAGAGTCTTGTGGCCAATTTTACAAAAGCATCTAGACAGAATAAACAACACAAACAGTGGGGGAGATTCAGATATCTGTTCTTTCTCTGACAGTCACCATGAATCCATCACAGCCAAACAAAGATTCAGATTTATCTTGGAGAGCAGATGGAAGTTTCTTCATTTGCATGATATGAAAAATTTACTGTGATATTGATTATCCATCAGTTTCCAGGCAGACAGAGATTAAATTAACAGATTTTGAAGATAAAGATGACCATTATATAATTTAGCATCATTTTTTACATCACCCAGGCTGAGAATTTTAATTCTATTTATCTCTCAAAAGAAATACATACAGTCTTGATTTGAAAATGTCAAGACATTCATTACATCCTTCAGTAGTCTGATGCAATGGCTAATAACCCTGACATTAAAAATGTGCTCCACTTCAAATTCAGAGCTAATTCCCAGACTTGGCTTCTGGTTACTCTTTAGTAGACAGTGCTCTCTCCTCCTTTCCCCCTTTGTTTGTAAAGTTACTAATCCCCTAAAATTGTGTCACCTTTTGAGTTCCTTTTCAGGAACAGCCTGAACTCTTTAAATCGCACAGATTGTATCTTCCAACTCTTGAAATAATTGTGGGATTTTCCTCTACTTTCACCAGTTTTTCAGTAGATGGACTCACCCTGTCTTTGGGAAAAAAACGAAATATTTGAACACAATACTTAAGGAGGTAATAAGGAGGAGGCAGCACTCACCTTCTCTTGCTGGGTATAACTCCCATCTCCTCACTGTCTCCCTCCAGAGTGACCCTCCTCGCCTGCCACCATTCATCGTCTGAGGCATTGATGACATGAAGGATGTCTCCATACTTAAAACTCAGTCCTTGGCTTGGGAGGCCACTGTCTTTGCTTTTGTCATAGTCAAACATGGCTCTGTGAAAGGAAATAAAGATACGAAGATAGGTGATTATATGGTCTTGGGAACATTTACTTCTGAACAATTAAACGTATTTTATGTTACAGCTAACCCTTGCTCCTTTCCAAAGAGAAAGGAGCTCAGAGGAAAAATTTCCACTGTGAAGTTAATCTTTACATAAACCTCTTTTTTAATATATATTTTAAAATTATTTTTAAGAGAAACTGAATGGTAAAGTATGGTATTTACTGTCTGACTTAACAAAGAAGAACCATAGCAAAGCATCTAGTAAACAAACCAGGTAGCCAGAAGCCACTCTGGTCACCTTTCCAACAGTCATGTTCGGCTGTTGGTCTTGTGGTTTTCTCACACTTCCTTGTGCTCAAACAGGGGGATGTCTGGCCAACAGGGGTGCATTGGGAGGACTAAACACAAGGGACCAAGTTACAATGGCACCAATTCTCAGTCTCATCCAGTCCTATGCCTGGCACCTACAACAGCAGTCTTCAGGGTACATGTACCCCAGTTTCTCAGGAGAAGACCCTGCACGTGAATCCCAGCAATGCTGTAAACAAGTGCAGGTCACTCATTGGAATTACCTAACTAAAAATCCAGTTCTTGATTTCTTACGGGAAAAAATACTTGGGAATATTTTTCCCATATAAAAGATTATTTAAAGATCACGCCTGTCAAGAACTGCTGTTTATTTCCTATTGGGAAAATAATAGGTTATAATCCTGGCTACAGAAATCTTAGATCAGTCAAATCCCAAGAGGTGTCTGATGATTCCTACTCTTTTATTGTCAGAAATAAAGCTTTGGCAATCTCTTAACTGGTAAACACTTCTGTGAGAAGGATTTGATGTAATTAATTGTTGTGCATTGTAGTGTAATTGCAAAGAATGATTATAGCAGCTTTATGGGTAGATTTAAAACACTCAAGGCTACCTCTTATAATGAGGAGAACTTTAAAAGAAGTTATCAGAGTTGTGACTACACAACCAAAATAATTTAAAGCTCTCATAAGCACTCATTCTGCATGGAAAGCCTAGTTCAGGAGGAGGAAAAATGCTACTTGAAATATGTCTTCTAAAGAGTTTACAGTCTTGCACTAACATCTTCAGAAACGCCCAGATAATTCCCTTCACTGAGGATGAAGACTGCTGAATTTTACATAATCCATAAGCTTAGCTATGCTTGTGCCTTTCTTGGTAAATGTTCTTGGAATGCACGTAACCTTTGAAAAAAATTAATGGCTTAGCAGTGGAAAAGTTCCATTAAAATCTTGGCTATATCTTATTAAATATTTACATTCATAAAGGATTCTTATCAGTATCAGGTCATCAGCTGCTTCTCAAATACAGCTTTCTGTGAGGACATTTGATGAAGAAGCAGCTAAATGTCATTAGACACTTCTTCTTAACCAATTAATGACACCCGATCTCTGGAAAATGGCAGTGCACACACAAACGGACATACAACACATCCCATTGGTATTGCCCTTTTCAGCATGCAGCAGTCAGAGTTTTACACTGTAATGAACAGTCATTGTCCTAAAAAATCACTGAATAATTGCGTACCTTGCAGTGGAAGCCTATCAACATATCAAAACCCCTAACCACACGGTTGGCAAGCATGGTGAATGCTGGGCAGATGTCATACAATCCCGATTTCAGGCATAATTAAATCACTTAAAATGAAGGACAGTATCTTCTGTTGTAGCAAGACTGTCGCATCCCAGATGCAAAATGCATGCCAGACTGGAAATGTTCCTTATTTGGCAAGTTCTAAGACTAAAGTGTTTCAAAAGCTAAGTAGCAGAAAGAAAGTAGGGCAGTATTCTTTGTCCTTGAACAGGCACTTGCACCTCAGAGCTCACATATTAACGTAAATTCAGACTGCCATCATGCTAGCTGATGTTAACGATGAATGCAGATGGCAATGTTTGCCACTGACTTGCTTTGATTGGAGCAATCATGTGCAATGCTAATTAAAATGAGATTATAGATCTCAGACAAGAGAATTTTTGAGCACACTTTCCATTGAATGAAAGATTTTGTGGCTGATGCTCTACAGATGTTGATTAATCCATTAGCAAATGAAAACGACATAAGAGCTGACTTCAGAGCTCTTTCCTAAACATTTCAAATTAAGAGCCAGGTTTAAGTTGGTAACACAGCTGTATTTGAGCTTACATATTTGGTAACATTTCTGGCTTTGTAAAACATACTCTTGCAAGTTCACTGTTGGCCCTGCTATAAAGCAAATAGAGATCTTCACTCTAGGCACCATTGTATGCGTGTAGAAGTGAACATGACTACCTTGGGCAACAGAGTGACCGGAGCACACTCATCCTCACTACCTCAGGCTGCAAGTACAATGTGGCTCTCTCCAGGTCCAATTGCAAGCGCAAGTTTAAGAGGCTGACATGTCATTTCTAATTTTCTATCTGATGGACAGCACCCATTCTGTTTGTGCTCAGTCTTGCAGATGTGTATAAAAATAACACCTCTGCATCTGTTCAGTGTCAACTGAAGTGACACAAAATGAATGCAGCCAGACCTCTCATTTGGTAAAGGAACTGTTTTTAGACAATGACATCCAAGTCTTACAGGATACCATGTTGCATCCTGCAAGCACTGAAATGTTCATCAGAGTCAAGCTGATCTCTCAGTAAAGTCTATTCATTCTATGCAAGCTTCTTTACCCAGATAACATACTAAGGTATGCTAGACACTTTAGATACGTTATGCCATGCCATGGGATTATCAGAGGAAAGGTTAAAAAACAGTAAAAACTTTGCTGAATATTAGTTGTTAAGGAGGGGACTCAAGCAACCCAGTACAGCAAGAAACCCACCCTTGCACAGACCACCCATTACCCCTTGAGAGATGAGCGCTTCTTTACCCAGATAACATACTAAGGTATGCTAGACACTTTAGATACGTTATGCCATGCCATGGGATTATCAGAGGAAAGGTTAAAAAACAGTAAAAACTTTGCTGAATATTAGTTGTTAAGGAGGGGACTCAAGCAACCCAGTACAGCAAGAAACCCACCCTTGCACAGACCACCCATTACCCCTTGAGAGATGAGCACTATTTTCCTTTAGAGAAGGATCCAAAATGAGATATCTACTAGAAACTGCAAATTAGTGTAATTCAAACAAGCCAGAGGATTTAACCCATAAAGGTATGCCACAGTGCAATCCTCTGTGACGAGTATAGAGACATATCCACAAAATGCAAGCACAATAGTACAGATACTGGAGAGCCTGCTCAGCAGAGCTAACAAGCTTTCTGAACTTGCTAATATTACTAAACATTTTCATGTGGATGAGTCTATTCATAGGTTGTTCAGGCAGTTCTTCAAGGTACTGGGCTATAACTCATGTTTAGTGTCTTTTACTGCTGTATTAAAGAATAATAATCTCAATCTTAGAGCTTTCTAATGGCATTTATCTGACAGTCTTGGATACTAACAGCTTCTCCTTTTCTTCTCCACAACTTAGAGATGTGCATCTTAAAGTACAATTCTTTGTCTTTCAGGTGTTTTATATACTCAGCCACTTGCACCAAATGTTCAGCCTTTTTTGGATCGTATAGGACAGAATCAAGAGATCTACAAGTCTTTCTCTATGGCAGTAAGGCTTTTTTTTTTTTTCCCCAGTAAGCTGATGAAGTCTACTTTTGAATTGGGATAGTCAATTTTCAATAACTAAGGAAATAAGTTTAAATCATTTAACTTCTGTTTTAGAGCTGTCACCAGTATTGTGATCACACTAGCACCAGAAAAATTCCTGGTCGGTATCTTCTGATACTAGTCCTTTCACAAAGAGAACCCTGGGTTACCCAGGATAGATAACATATTTTGAGGTTACAAACACAGTAAACTGAGTGATTACTCTGAGATGTGGGCAAAATACTGAAATAAGGAACAGAGCTTGCTACTAACGAGTTAAACAGGTGTGGTGAAATCATGATTTAGTTCCCTTCTTAGAAAAATAGCAACAGGAGTAGGTGTGATTATCAGAGGCATAAGGTATATGCACTGAATTTCCATTTCCATTTTTGTTATTTTCCTCAGTTCCCAGTTTTTGCATGAGTTTGGGGAAAATTGTTGAATATCTGTACAATATTTTGAAAGTGAAAAGTGCCATTCAAGTGCTAAGTATCCCTGCTGTCTTCTTGGTGAAAGTCTCCTGCTTCTAGAAAATGAGGAAACACAGTCCTGAAAAGTGAAACAGGAGCTGCAAATGTTTAGAACAAGCTGGATATCACAAATATTTAAGATTATATGACTCTCACTTCCACAGTATTATTCCAGACTTCAGAAGTGATCATTACGCTAGGCTAATCCCAGCAGTAATTTGGACAGAACCTAACAGGTTTTATTTTTGTGCTTGGGTGCTTCTTAATCATTTTTAGGAAGCCACATCAGTGCAAAACAAGGGACAACAGCATTCAAATTCATCGCTCAGAAACTGTTTGAAACTAAGATACTGCCATTGCCAACCTCTAATATACTGCCCAACATGCAGCGAACTGTCCACATGGCAGTGAAGACCACTAAAAAGGGGATATCTTTCTTCTTCCACTTAGCATAAATACTTCAGCATTTGAGGTATGTCCAAAATCTAAGTTGCCTTGTGCAGCAAATTTCTATTTCTAATGACCACTATTCTCTCAGCTAGAGTAATAAATATCTGACCTAGGAGAAAATATTTTAGGTTTAACTAAATAGCAAATCAATTTATTGTGCAATGCTGTATATAGCAACCTATCGACATCCACAATGTCTACATTGTTACCAGCATTTGTAATGTGAAAAACAGGGTACAGAAATGCAAAGTGATCTTGATAAGCCCGTAGCAGAAAAGGGAATTTCACAGAGAAATCTCTTTGTTTCCTCAGCTAATCCTGTAAACACCATTGTAAGTTAGTAGTATTCATAATCTTCCTGACAAGGCAAGGGATATTAATCTATTTACAGAACAGTAATATATTTTGCTGAATGCTCATGTATGTTCAGTGCAAAACCCCAAAATCTTCCACTCCCATGTCACTACACTGTGGCCAGCAGTTTGATACAGTTCAGGTGCTGCATGGCAGATTTATTTGCATCTCTGAAATTACTTTTATTTTCTTCTGGCACAGATAGAAGTTTGCAGATAAATTTGCAGACAGGTCTTTGTCATTCATTTGATTATGAAGTGACAACAACATTTAGCAAGAGAGCTCTTCAGCTTCTGTAAATTGTCCTAATTCTTCTGCGATCTGCCAGCATATCTGCATGTGCACTACTGAAGGACATTACTCTCTTTTCTGAAAATTTCTTTAACAGATTCTCAGACATCAGGTTTTATAAAATCATGATAAGGCAGATACATGTTCTTCTCCTTCTTCACAACTATCCTACCCCCTACCCTATTTTTTTTATGGATGGGGAAATCCAGTGCATGGAGGTTTAATCATTTGCCTGGTTTTAGAGAGTAGTTCAGCACCATAGTCAGAATCAGACCTCAAGTTTCATAGCTGTCTTTTCTGCACTCTCAGTAATAGATGTATTTCCACCCACTTGCAGGCTCAGCTTGAAGAAAAAATTAGAAGAAAATGAAAGAAACACTCATGTAATTCATTGCTATAGCTACAAAAGAGAGCACAGTAGCTCTCTGATAGATGCAGCCATTGTGAGACAATTAAGATGCTACTGAAAGGGTTAAATTTTCACACAGTAGTATGTCAATAAAGACTTCCAACTTCTCCTCCCAGCTTAATTTACATTTGGAGAAGCTGAACAGGTAAATCTTATGTGTAGAGTATAGAAAAAAGGTTGTTCTCTCCTTGGGAGGTGTGGGAAGATCTGAGGTGGTGCTTGCTGTGACTGGAGGCTGCTGGAATAGCCAGGATGATTCTGTTGTAAATTGTCACCTCTGCTGAAAGAGTGGGAGGGGGACTGTTTGGGAGAACAGCTTTAATTTTCTAAGAAGTATACCACAATAATGTGGATTTAACAAAAAATATCTGAATGTTTGACCTATCACTCAAAGATACCATGATTCCTGCTTTTTCCCTTTCCTTGCCTTGCCTTGCCTCGCCTTTATTCTATTTTCTCTTTTTTTCCCCTTTATTTTCTTTTTTCCTTTCTTCTTTTTTTCCCTATTTTAATGGTGGTATGGCTCTTCATGAAGCTGATCCCCTCAACCTTAATTATTTCAGTCAGGCTGAGAGGGACAGTGTTACCAGCATCTGTGCTACCAAAATCAGTCATGCCAAGGCACTGCAACATGGTTGCCACATTTGCCCTTTGGAAGTTATCACAAATCATAGACTATTCTCCGCAACATTTTGGGTGCACCTTGCTTTTATGGTGGAGAGAAATACTGCATCCAGTTGTGGAACCCCCAGCAGAAGGACATGGACCTGTTGGAGTGAGTCCAGAGGAGGCCATGGAGATGATCAGAGGTCTGGAACACCTGCCCTGTGAAGGCAGGCTGAAAGAGTTACGGTGGTGCAGCCTGGAGAAGAGAAGGCTCCAAGGAGACCTTATTATGATCTTTCAGTACCTAAGGGCCTACAAGAGAGCTAAGAAGGACTTTTTACAAGGGCATGTAGTGACAGGACAAGGGGTAATGTCTTTAAACTGAAAGAGGGTAAGTATAGGCACTGGGCCTTGGTGGATGCTCCCAGCATGTGTAGTTTAGGGTATCTTTAAACTGAAAGAGGGTAGGTATAGGCACTGGGCCTTGGCGGATGCTCTCAGGCATGTGTAGTTTAGGGTGTTAGCTTAGCTGCTCCTAAGGCACCTCCACTACACCAAATCCTACTGCACATTTGCATCGAAGCCTTTTCCATTTGCTACGATATTATTTCTTTACTTCATTCAGCAATTTCTCCATTCAGTACAACTCACTCTTTATTCTTTTCCTCCTATTGGGAATTTGGCAGAAAGTTATGCCATGGACCTCAATGAAAAAAGGATTGGAGATAGCAACATTAGTTCCAGAAAAATTTCACTTAGAAAAGGGAGATATTTTCTTTATGGTGTTTACATCAGGAAAGAGGACTGCCTTTTGTCCTTGGGGAATATGCTGCTCATTTTGCAGATCTGAGATGATTCTTAATGTCAGCTCCTATGAGCCAATCTTTATGTTGCTGATGGGCCTGTTTTTGGGCCTTCAGTAAGTGCTCATGTTCAGTGGAAGAAATGCGCTCTACTGTACTGAAAAATTTAAGTAAACATTTTCAGATGTATCAATCTGTATGCTGCACTTTCATGGTCTTGCTACACAAGAGCAAACAATGCATTATGTTAAAGGCAAAATATCTCACAGTGACCAAGGACTGAGAGCTTTAGTCTTTCAACTGTGGACCAGAAGAGAATCCATATTACTCCCAGGTTTGCCTGGATTTAATGTCTTCTAGCAGGAAGTGTAATGTGGCTTGAAAAAGTGAAGTTCTTTCATGTCTTGTGCCGGCACAAGGGGAATTCTTTTTAGGGTACATTCACTTCTCGTTTCTTCGGCACTTTGCAGGGCATAAAGGAGGCAAACAGAATTCCCCTTTGGCTTGCAAAAATCTGAAACCAGCATCAAGCTGCAAGCATGGGCCTTGACCTTGCCATCATTTATTGACTAGGAAAATCTGTCTGCCATGTCCATCTGTGATAAACACAGAAGCTTTTAAATACATCTGCATTGGACCCAGTGTAGTCCAGATTCTCAGCTTTGAGATTTGTTTTAAAACAGGGAGACTGCCTTGGGTCAGAACACTAATTAGATTTAGCCTTAGGTATTTGACAAACTCCAGAAAAGATTTGTAGTAGCACCTTGATTCTGGAAAGCTTCTTCAGCATCCCTGAATTTGTATGTGAAATTTCACAATAAAAGCCCAAACTTGTGGGGGAGATTTAAATTTCACAGTGAATTTCACAATAAAAGCCCAAACTTGTGAGGGAGATTTAAATTTCACAGCAAACTGGAAAACTTAGGCCAGGTTTGTACTTAGTCGTTTTTTTCTAAAGAAGTGAAATAATATTTGACAGACCTTGACCTGGCCTTGTGCATTATGCATCAAATGATGTGAAATTTGTGTTATTCTTGGGTTTGTTTTTTTCCTCTCCATGCAGACTAAGTGAAGCTGCTGCTTGACTTCATCTCGGGTTTCTTTCTGAGGAATCTGTGCAGTTTCTCAGCACAGATTTTTGTGTTGTGACATTTAAGATTATTCATATCCGGAAAGGAAGTGTGACTGGATGTCAAATCAGGGATACTTTCAGCTACTGGGTTATTCACCTGAAATTGCAAACTGTGGGTTGCATGGGTTGCCACAGGAGCCAAAATGTCATTCTCTCTCATACTAACTGACTTGTTGTCTGTGATTTTTTTTTCCCTGGGGTAAACAAAATAAAAAATAATAAAACATAAATAAAATGAAATGTATATTTCAAAGACAATGAGACTGAAAGGGAAAATTGACTATGTTAGCCCAGCCTGTAGCCACCCTCATACTTCCCTGCACCCAAATGTATCTTCCTACTACTACAGAATACACTGTAAAAAACCACTGAATTTATATCTGCACCCAAATGTATCTTCCTACTACTGCAGAATACACAGTAAAAACCCACTGAATTTATACATATATTAAGTAATTGGTCCACAATAGTTCTAAATATTACAATAGAACTCAAGGATTTGCTTCGGGTAGTTGGGTTTTTTAGGTATTTGTCTCAGATACCCTGTGGCTTGCAATTCCTTTCTTTTAGACCTAATCATGATCTGTATGTGTTAGCATCTTTTACAACTCCACTGTGGCCAGGCTGCCCACAGAATTCACTGTGCTTGCTCTGGGTTATAATCAAAAGGAAATTTTCAGCACACAAAAAGAACCCCACTGATAAAATTACTACCAGCCAGATATAGGATGGTTTCTTTATTTCTTTTGGACAAGGATATGTGGAGACAAAGACATCTGGAGAGCTCAACTAAGAGAAAGCCTTCATATGGAAAAATGATCTACATTTATGATTTGTAAAATTTGAACATAATGGTGACAAAAAGTGTAATAAGACATGGACTGAGCACAGTGCCTTTAGTACTAAAAAAACACCCCACCAGCCAAAATTCAGATGATTGTGCCAGCAAAATGGAATTTTTAATTTCCCCCCAACTTGCTTTCTCAGTAGTTGCTGTTTTCTATAAACCTCCATCTTCTTGAGTCCAATGAATAATTCAAAAATTCAGTTTTCACTAGTGTCTGCTTCTAACAGAGAAAAGCTTGAAAATAAGATGCCAGAATAGTCAAAAGCAGAAACAAACAAAAATGACAAATTAAAATAATGGTCTTTGGTGTCATCTCATCAGTATCATAACAATGTGATTGTTACTTGCATGGTGAGATTTGGTTGTTCCACTTAGTGTGTGGTTGTCAATCCTCTTTAGAAATGTACTTTGAAGATAAAAGTGCTGATCGACTACTATTACCTGAAATATTTAATAGCAGCAATATGTATTTTAATATTTCTGAAACAAAGTTTCAAGAGGATGATGCTAAACTTCTTAGCTTCTCTCCTTTAAACAGAAAATTAAGCCCATGCTGCATTGAGCTCCTTGCAGCTCATCATTCACTCCATTGCATTATCCACACCCTCCTTCCCTGGGAGTCCTGGCTTTCATGTGCTCAAAAGCAGGATTAAGGGTAACATCAGAAGTTCCCACATCCCATTTTTAAAGGTAAATTAAGCACATCTGAGACTAGGTTTTGTTGACTTTCAATGAAGATTAGACTTTGAATTGCTAAGTCGCTTTGAAAACATTACACTAAGCAGCTTTAAGATTGACAGAATTTGCCTTAAGCTGCTCTGAGGCTGACAAGACCAAGGTCTGTTGCAGTACCAGAAGCACTTTGATTCTGTGCTCTTGGATGGTGCTAGGAGCTGGGATAAGCCAGGAACTAGGATAAGTTCCTGCTACCATGAACAAAGCTCAGAGTTTTGATGGTGTTGTCCATAATGATACTCCCTCGTTTTGTGTGTAATTCCTGATTTAAGCAAGGACTCTGAGCAACAGAACTGGGACCTTTCCTTTTATTATCTTCATTTGAAATGAGTCTTGAGGCAATAAAAAGCCTAAAAATAAATCTTCCAGGAAAGCCAGATTATTCTTCTCCTTCCCCCTTCCATGAAAATTTTGACCTAAACTGGCTTAAGCTTACCCTGATTTTAGGACATTCCTCTGTCCCGCAGAAAAAAAAGTATTAAAATTACCACAACCCCCTACTTCTACTTAGCAATTAATTTTAGATGGAGAATGTTTATTAAAAGCCATGTCAACTTTAGGCAAAGTAATAATGGCAGTCTCTTGAGTCAGGCTCCTAAAACAAATTTTCTTTAGCATTCAAGTAATCTTACCAATTTCAAGGAGATTACATATAGTAAAAGTAATGCATTGAGACTTATCTGTGCCATAATACATTGATGCAATAGAAAGTAATTCACAAATACAGTTGCTTTTCTGATAACCTTCCTAGGTAAATAATTTATATAAATTTATTTTAAAAAATTAACTGCACAGTTCAGGATGTAAAACTCCGTTTGAAACCTCATGCACCACTACCATTCCTTAAACCTGAATCCAATGATTGTGTCATGCCACAAGTTGAAATGTGATACAATTTAATGCTAGATTTGTGTTTGCAGGCAATACAAGACTGAGGCAAAAATCATAAAAACCTAGTTTTATGTCTTTGATAGTTGTAACAGTAACTCCCTCACTGGCTTATAGGTTATGTGGGCATCTTTCCCCTTATTCTTAAAAACATTGAATAGTGCCCTCTACAAAAAGGTTTTGTAGCTGGGAAAGTTGGAGAAGAGATCAGTTTAACAAGCGTGTCTTTGTGTGTCATGTTTACCATGGGCTGACCCAAAAATTTTATTTTTCTTGCTGTCCTTGATAAGGTATTTGATAAGACAATCTTGAGAGCTGATGGACACCCCAAGCCTCTCAGCACTTAAGAAGCATTTGTACAATGGCCTTAACAACATGTTTTAACTTATGGTCAGCTGTGAATAGGTCATGCAGTTGGACTAAATGATCCTTGTAGGTCCCTTCCAAATGAAATATTCTCTTCCCCTTCATTCCATTGCACTTTGGAGGAAGAAAAGCCGCTATAAGAACAACAAACCTTTTCATTAACAAGGAAGATGCATGGGGTAAATTCTCTTATTTCCACTGTAGGAAAGAGAAGCAAATTCCCATCTCTCAATATAGAAATCCATACAAAGCATGATGAGAAATTTTCTGGAATTCCAGTCGTTGATTAAACAAACCATGTAGGAATAAGGAACTGAGTTGGACCACGTTCACATCTGCATATACTCAGGGATCAATTAATCACTACTGGAGCTGCTCTGAACACGTGGGAGAGGGCAGAATCTCACCAGGGGGATGGTGAGCACTGATGCAGGCAATGCACAGGCTCTGCGATATGGAGAGATACTACAAACTCAGCTGGACAAGGTCCTGATAGCAACTTGAAGTAATTTTGAAGCTGACTATGCTTTGAGAGGAGGTTGGACATACAACACCAGAATGATCACCTATAATCATGTCTATTCAGAAGGACTGAGGCATAAAACATGTTGAGACATAGGAGTTTAGACCAAATTTATTACTTTTGGGCATATCCAAGAATTTTTAATATATATTCTGTATAAAATAACAGGCAGACTTTGATATCTGAGAGACAGCATTTTCTGCAGTGGATAAAAATATTTCACTTTGCTTAAAAGTGCCAGATGTAGGTAACTGAGGATGGTACAGGGATGCTCAAGCTATATATAGTTTGAGGTGATGTTCTTCAGAATCATGCATTGACCCTACAGAAATCTTGGAAGCATATTAGCCATGTTAAAGCTGTACCTCACCATGGCTGACATGGGTGGACTGTAGTCACTTGGGAATTACAGTATGTCAAGTAGCTGAGCCATCTTTGGGCAGTGTAGGCACCCTGGTGTGACTGTGAGCTTAATCTAGAGAGGGCTTTCTTCTGTTCATGTTTTGGGAAGACAAATTAGAAGATTCTATTAGAAAAGTATAAACTCCCTGGACAGTAAAGGAGAGAGCTGGGTACCTATGGGAAGGGAATAATTCTAAGCATTTACATTAGATGAGAAGAATGGGCTGATATAGATGGTGTGAACATTTCTCTGATTAAATGCCCCATTTGCCTAATTGTAAAATAAGAATACTTAAGAAGAGTACTGTGAAGTGCTCAGAGAGTATGGTAAAGTGGCCATATCAATGTGTGTGATGGGCAAATTGAACATAAATGGTAAGATCTCTTTCATTTCAATAGCTGGAAACATCTATTGAAGCAACGTATTTTGTCAGAAAAGCCTGCAGTATAAATTACACTGTTATTTAGCATTTGCTTGTACAAAAACTATGCCACTAAAATGAATCAAGTCTTAGAGAATAACAGAATAGGGACCCCAAAGAAATTCTTTTTTAAAAAAATTCTGACATCCCATGGAGTCCTGGAAAAACAAACAAGGAAGAAAGCGAACAAACAAATGTCTGTGACTGAAGAGATGTTTTTCTTCCACTTAATGAGTACAAGATTGTTTGAAATATTCATAACAAGTTTTTTTTGCCCGGACCAATTCTTAGAATTTTTAATATTTCATAGCTTCATTTGCAAGTGTAGGAAATTCATATTTTTTCCCTTCCAACATGGAAACAGCAATGCAATTTAATGGGTGATTTAGGGGATGAGCAAGGATGCTTTCTTTGGAAAAGGTTGTGGTGTACAGCAGGGAGAGGATCAGACCATATGTGCCCTGTTCCTATATGTTCCCTAAACATCTGCTGCTAACCAGTGTCACAGAAAGGACACTTGTCACAAACAGGACAGTTGGTTAGATGCTCCTTTCTTGTGAGCCAGGGTAGCTGCAAAACAAAATTTATGTCACTTTTATAGAGGAAAATAGAAGGTGGGAAACTGAAATTGTCTGCACAACTTGCATTAGTGCCAACAGGTGAAAGGACATGGAAAATGTTCAGAGTTTAAAAAAACTGAAAAGAGCAATCCAGATAGAAAAAAATCAAAGACTTGAAACATCTGCAGGTGACAAACCATGAAAACTTGTGGCTTAAGGAGAATCGGGTTGAACTCTTTGGTTTGCTGACCATTTTCTCTGTTAGGTGGTGACTCTCACCTGTCAGTCAGTGGGGGAAGAGCAATTCCCAGCATGAAAGATGTTGCCCACGCAGTCCATGGACTGCCAAACATCTCAGGGATCTAGGGAATCTCATAGTGGACAGAGATGGACAATTAATGTGGAGTTGTGGAGTTTCCATGTATGTGTCAAAGTTATATCAAAAATATTTTGACCAGGGCAAGTCTTGTGTTTCCTTGATTGAGGGCTGTGTGTGATATTTAATATTACTTCAGCAACCCAAAAGCTGCTATAGCATATAAAGTGCTGTGTTGCATTAAACAGCAATAAATAGTATAAAAAGGAGTTTCCAACCACCTTTGCAAATCTGCCTTAACCTTACAGACTGACCACACCACAGCACCTGGTTCCCAGGTGTGTGGTCTTTAAACCACCTTACAAAATCAATATCCAAACATTTCTCTTATGTTCAGCTCTACCATTCCTATTTCTGACCTTATAGGATCAAACTCCATTTGGTTATTTAACACAACTTCCATCTAGCAGTGCAAGTGCCATTTTTTTAATAGGTTTCCTCCTGTCTCTGTCTCATTAACTTAGTATTTCCCACCAAACATCAGCTTAGGAAATAATCTGATTCTCCAGCAAACTCTGAGATGTTTCCTTTCCATAGCTATGATGTATCCCTGCAGTTCTGTCAATAAGCTCTGTAAAGTGAACCAAGTTAAGGGAAAGACTCTAAACAGAGTGAGTTTGTATTGAGACGAACAACTTCCATTTTTTTGATATAAACAAGTGAGTCACTACAAGATACAATGTGATGAAATAAATATAAATTTAATACCTCCTGAAAAAATAGACCATATGAAGCTTAATTTATCATAAAAGGTTCCTTTGCCTTATGATCTCAAAATCTGTACCTTAAAAATCTCTTCTGAACTTAAGAGCAAGAGCTTCTCTCCCTTTAAATAGTCAGCACAGGCACAATCTCCTTTACCAGAAAAGCATTTATTAAGCAAACCCTCATTGCAGCATGTGACTGCCTCTGAGGGATAATTTAAAAAAATCTTCCTAGTAGTGGGGCTGCTTTTGAAAATCTTTGTATCTCTGACAGCGGCAGCAATAATTTACTGCCACTAATGTACCAGTTCCATTGCAGTACTGGTCTTTAGTGAGGCAGATTGAGATTTCTCATTTTCTTGATCTGTTTTCAAGAGTTCATGTTAATATTCTTCCCTTTACACAAGGCTGAGGCATCTCCTGCATGCTGCAGTAGAGATGTCTGTGCTTTCAGCTAATCTCGGGGGTGAGTCTATGCCCAAGGCCAGTCTCTCCCACTGTTCGGAGACCAGCAGGCACTGGGGCAGGCATGGCTCTGCATTGCCATGCTCTGCAGGGACACTGAAGGATGGATGTGCCATCTCAAATCCTTTCACAACCAAAGTGCAAAACAGGACACAGAAAGGCTGTCCTGACCTTAGGACATTATTGTCAGCACCTTTGGCATACTCTTCTACCTCCTCAAATGCTTGTTGGCAGCTCATGTGAGAACAGCCTGAAGGAACTGTGGTACCTAACTCCTGCTAGAGCCAGAGGTGGGCACAAAAAAAGCTGGCAGCAAGGAGTGCCTTCCAGCTCTGAATCACAGAGACCAACAGCAGTCAGAGCTTCAGACACACCTCTTCTTAGGTCTTCTAACTGGCTACTGTAGGTATCCTAACACTTAGTGTACATGTTGCCATGAATCAAGTCCTTGGCACCAAACTCTTATCCTCCCTTCAAGCTGATACCTTTTAGTCAGTGTGATCAGTCCTTTGGAGTTCTGTGTTCAAAGCCAGAGACATTTTTGAGGAACTGCAAACCTGAGAGTTTCATTACTCAGCATTCTTTACCAAGTGTGGGTCTCTGGGACCCTGCCTCTGTGTTTATAAAGCAAGGATAGATGCTATTTCCCTGTCATGAAGGAGAATAGTGAAGATAACTACAGTAAAGATTGTGCAGCATTTAGAAACTAAATACCAATTACACAGGGCATTGGGGTGTAATAACAAAGCAGAGGAAAGAAAAGGCCATAGCAATAAAGCTAAATGAATTATTTACAATCAACTACAGGATGTGTTTAAGGATGAATCCACAGAAGAGCCTTTCAGAACTGTCAAATCAATGGAACCATCTGCACTTGATTTGTCAGTAGACAAAGTTTAATAACAAATCAATAAAATGAATAGTAATAAATTACCAGGATGAGATGAATGACTCAAACATGTGGAAGTGGAAAATACTGAGCCAGTTTTTTCAAGGGAGCCAAGACAGGAATTAAATCTGACTTGAGTAACAGGTAGATCTACTTAACTTCCTTAGAGGAACATTAAAGTCATGGACCAGAGATATCACCTGGATTTCCACAAATCTTCCAACAGACTTCATCACTGAAACATCATAAAATGTAAAAGAAAAATATAGTGGTCTAGAAGTGAAGGATTAGTAAATTTTTAAAGGACAGGAGAAAAGGGTTAATAAATTTTTTTTCACAACAGAGTTATTCCCATAAGTGATCACCAAAAGGTGGTGAAAAATGAGACAATAATATTTACTGAACATATTGAAGTATCAAGGGTAGAAAACCCAAAAACTGACTCAGAAGGCTTGCAAAAGGTTTTTAACATGTCCAGTGGCTGGATGACAAAATACTTGGTGGTACACTGGCAAGATGCACTTGCAGCCCAGAAAACCAGCTGTATCCTGGGCTGCACTGCAAGAGGTGTGACCAGCAGGCTGAGGGAGGTGGTTCTGCTCCTCTGCTTCACTCTCATGAGACCCCACCTGGAGTGCTGCTTCCAGCTCTGGGGTCCCAACATAAGAAGGGCATATACCTGTTGGGGCAAGGCCAGAGGAGGTATGAGGACTTAAGCATTTTTCCTATGAAGAAAGGCTAAGAGAGCTGGGGTTGTTTAGCCTGGAGAAGAGAAGGCTTCAGGAAGACCTCGTTGTGGTCCTTCAGTACTTGAAAGGGGCTTATAAGAAAGATGGGGACAGACAGTTTAGCAGGGCCTGTTGCAGTAGGACAAAGGGTAACAGCTTTAACCTGAAAGAGGGCAGGTTTAGACTGAGAGGAATTTTTTTATGATAAGGGTGGTGAGGCACTGGAACAGGGCACCCAGATTGGCCAGGTTGGATGTGGCTTTGAGCAACCTGGTCTAGTGGAAGATGTTCCTGTCTAGGCATGTTGAAACTAGATGATCTTTAAGGTCCCTTCCAACCCAAACCATTCTATGATTCCATGAAATTCAGCATGAATAAATGCAAAGGGAAGCATGGGGAATATAATTCCTTAGTAAATCTACTAAGGTGTATATCAATACACTAGCTAAGCAATTACTCCTCAGGGAAGAAGTGCTGGAGAATTTGTGGAATTTTTGTGTAGGAAAACATGGATTCAATGCTTAGCAGTAGTCAAAAATACAAATTTGTACATGTAGTCTAAGGAAATTAATAAAGAACCCAAGACAAAAAATTGTTGATATACCATGATACAGACACACACATCTCTACAGACAGTCCTGATTCTTTTATCCCAAACTGAACCTGGAAAAGGCGGAGAAGGAGCAGGGAGGACAATAAGGGCAATTTTCTCACAGGAACAGTAGTCTTTTGGCTTGTGATGACCTGCTTGAATGACAACTTCTATGTTTATATCCTACCATATCTGCGAATCCAACTAGGGAATTCTAACTGAAACCCCATTTGTACATGTATGATACAGCTGCCTATAAACAGCTGGGACCCACTCCTAGGAACAACAATTTTCTTCAGGCTATGTAAGCCATTGTTTATATCTCTCTTTCTTCACCTAGTCCTTCCTTCAGAGAAAGATTAGAGATATGAAAAACACTAATTGAGAGGTAGATATGACTATTTTTTGGTTATTATCAAAACTCTTCTTTCATACAATGTCCTTCCTTTTTTAATTTCTTCTGATGGTTAGGTTAAAAGGGATGGTGCACTGAATTTTTATCTGAAAGTTGTGGCACAGTTATTAGAATTTTAAATCAAAGCAATTTAAATTATTTGCTAGACTATTATTTTGCATAATCTTTTGGTTTTCCACTATAGAGTAGTGTTGCACTATTAGCAACCTCTAGTTGAAGACATCTCTGCTCATTGCAGGGGGATTGGGCTGGATGACCTTTAAAGGTCTCTTCCAACTTAAAATATTCTGTGATTCTATGATCACATTGAATACAGGGATTGAAAATACATCACAGATTTAAGGGCACTGAATATACCTGAAAACACAAATCTCATTGACTAATTAATTTTTTAAATGCAAAACTAAATTTTGTTCATGTATTGCAGAATTTTACTGGTACAAGACTCAGTGATTACAATAATTTAAAGAAAACTACCTATTTAGGTTTACAAGATCGTGGATGCATGCACATCTTTCTAACCTTGCGCAATAATATTAGGATTTTAACCAAACTATTGAATACATCTAATGTCCTCCTACAGTATCTTATTTCTTTTTGCAGTTAATCCAAGTATTCCTCATTTGCAGAGAAAATCTCCGGCTACAAAACTAGGTCCTTTTGCCTTTAGGGGCAAATAAGCAAAAGGGCAATTTCCTGGAAACTGTTTCTCAAAACTTATTATAAAAAATGTCTAAGTTCTAGGGAAAAAAACCCCATTATAATTGGATGTTAAATAAATGCTGAAGCGACAACATCTAAAGAAATGTTTTAAGGAATATTTTTAACTAAATAAGGGAAATATCATCATGATGTTTACACAAAAATGACTTGGAGAAAAAAAGATGCCATGTATGCCCTAAAGATACGTTTGCTCTTGTCTGTTGCTAAATGATTGACAAGGTAAAAAATGAAGTAATTAACTTCTAGCTGACAGAAAACAGTAACATGGGTCTGTAATGATGGCACCCGCGAGTGGCATAGTGTCCTACTTATCTGCATTTTAAAGCAACAGCTGCTGGGTCTTTTGCAATGTCTGCAGAATTTTAAAAAGAAGCAAGATTAGAAACAACAGTACATCTTTACTATAAATGCCACGAAACTGATCCTCACAAGACAGAGATTGAACAAAATGTGTTGGACATTTGTGAAATAACTATATTGGGAGGAAAAAAAGCAGCTCTTATAACTCTTGACATCTATGTAAAAATACCCTGATTCAACATGACCTAGATTTATGGTTTCACTGTCTACCAAATTTCCTCTAGACTGAGATATTTGTCTTGAATGCCTACTTGAATCTGGACACTGTTCCTAAACCTAGTTAATTATAAAAGGATACATATGCCTTATTATTAAACTACATTTACACAACTAGACACATCTGCACCAGGAAGCGCTCGGTATTGCCAGCTAGTTTTTGGTCTCCCTGTCCAAGGTTAATCCCCTCATACACAAACCATCCACACAGCTTAGCACTGGACTCAGGGCTACTTTGAGCCCATGTCACGTCCTACGGCCCTGAGCAATGATGAGTTGATGACTGTGGCATTATTCCTCTGCAATGTGGCTGAAGCAAAGTATACAACGTGTTTTACAGCATGACATCAGAATAGTGTTGTATGTCCTAAATAAGTAGCATGTATGGGGATCTTCTAGAGCACAAGTCTGCAAGACTGTGTCATACAAAGGGATCTAGACCTAATGAGGTTATATCCATGCTGCCTAAAGAAATCTCCAGAGTGAGCTGTCCTAAAACCAAGCTATCCGTGTTTGGCCTTGAAGGGAACTAGTTAGTTTGCTCCAGAAGAGAGCTCAGGAGTAAATGGGCACTGCAGTGTGAGAAATCAAGGCCCTGGGTGAAAGTGGGCTGCTAGATTATCTGGATTACATAGTCATACCCAGAGAATTGTGCCATAGAAACATATTTTTAGAAATAGTATAATTCTGTTGGCGAGGTAAAGCCATATCTAGTACATATTGCAGCAGCTGCAAATGCAGTTTTGGAGTGAATTCATTGAAGGGAATGTAGCTCACAAAGTAACTATGACATTTTCTTTGCTAATCATTGATATTGTCTTTAAAATGGCCTGCTAGTTTAAGGGCTTCTTTAGGAGAAAATGACAGCTCCAAGAGCTCTACAGCAATGCGAAATTCCAGGCTGGAATGTGGTTTGTTTTAGCTATAGCTATGACTGTGATTTGAATTGCCTTGGACTTTCTTGATGATCACAATTCAGAAAACCTCAGATGATCCTGAAAATGGGGAGCACTTCTAATCTTACCTCTTTGATACTCACTTGATTTACAGTAAGGTAAAAGGATAGTGAATACAGTCTATGATGAATCTTTTTGGAGACTGATAGGTTACTTAAAGCTGTAAATAAGGTTCAGACTGATCATTTTTAATGCCTAAAATGAACATAGAAAGATTTTAAGCACCAAAGCCCTCCTGCAAAATTCAGAGTTCCTACTCTCTTCAGTAGACCAAGTATTTCAGATTACATTTGCTCTCACATCTTTGTCAGAAGCTGGATGTCTCTCTCTCACTTAAACATTTATAGAATTCACATTTAATGCAGGGAAATACCAAGACTGTGTTTAAACTCTATTTTATATATTTAAAGCCCTCTTTTATATATTTAAATACCACTATGCTTTGAATATTCCTAACAAATATAGAAAAAAATGATTGCAGAAAGACCACAACAGGAAAGGCCATTCCCATTCAAAAAACCAGATATTTACTTTTTTCTAGCTGTCTACTGGCTTGACACTTATTTGAGTATGAGAAATTCAAGATTTTGTTACATCATTGAGTAAGGAAGTGGGAGATATAAATGTAGTTCCCTTAACACACTGAAGGGATTCAAAGATAGAACTCTCTTGTCTTCATAAAGTGCCCTAACCACCAGGTTGCCATTTGTGGGACATTTTACACCACTTCTCTTGAAAAAGCAGTGCAACTCATGGGTCAGGAAGGTTAAAGGTTGGGAGAAAGAAGGTGATGATGACCCCTCCTCATCTGGAGTCTGAGGAATGCAGTGGTGAATGAGTCATCCTGACAACCATCAGTGATTCTGGGTTGACTTTGACTGAAATAGCAATAATGCAGGGAAAAGGGATATGCTTCTGCCAGGGAGGAACATTATCATCACCACCATCTCTTCCTCTGACACTTTAAACAACATTGCTGCTCAATAAAGTGTCTGTCCTCACTTGTACAACTTTGGTCTCAAGTTCCTAAAGTGTTGGCACCTAGTACAGAAACTGACACCAGGCTTTCATCAAGAGTGAGAATTCAGATACATTCCAGCATTTACCTTTTCCTGTGAACTAAATCCAGGTCAGCATGATCGAACCCAACACACCCCTAAGGTGCTGCTGTGCTCTGTAAGGCAGCTCCATTAAGAATACATTTGGCCAAACTCCCTGCTTAGCACAGCAAAACTGAATTCCTTACTCAACACTTCCATTTACTGTACACAGAATTTATGTAACTAAGTTAGGTACCTTGGATCACCCTCTGTGGACCCTGTATCTTGAGATATTTTGATGCTAAAGCTGGGCTCTTGTAGCTCATAAAATGGCCTGAAAACTGAGTGTACTTTTATCAGTTCTACAGGTAATATTTGAGTCAGTTATGCTTACTGCCTCTGCATCCTCACTCTGCTGCCAGAGGATTGTTTACTCCTACAACCACCTTGGAAAATGCTTTTAACAAAGTCAGTTTCAAGGTTCTCCCCACATCAATCAGCCACAATGTTTTCATACATACTGCTAAATTCTTTACTAGGACCAAGAATTCTATTCCCCTTGAGTGACACTGAAAACTCTTCAGTATGGACGGTGGTGGTTCAAGGTTTGACCCATTTTGTATTGACTTGAGGGAGACCAAGTGTATGTCATATTTCTGAATGGCAACATCAATTCCTTAAACATTGTGCAGTGAGATCAATGAAAATAAATCCACACATCACTTAAAAAATGATGTAATGGAAAGAAATCTCACGGTCTTTCCCTGAAGAGATACAAAAAGAGAGCAGTATTTGCTTCAAACACAATAAACAAATACTGGGAAAGTCCTACAAAAAAATGCATTACCCTCCTTCACAGACTGTCACCAAACGGGATTATCTCAAAGCTCACTTATTTTGCTCCCTGTCATTAAGAGGAGCAGCTCATCCCTGAGTTTTACTAAACAAAACCTAGAGGTTTACCAAATAAATGAGATTATTTCCTGCCTACACAGCATAAGGAAAAGGATGAGAATAGGATTTAAAATAAGGTAGGAGTGATGTGACAGCAATGAAAAGATTTATATTATTATAAAGGTCTGGGAGAACCTGAAAAAATCAGAACATTAAAACATGGGGACTATCACACTACCATGCCTTGCTGCAATTTAAGCATTTCTTCGTTTCCAGTTGACATGAATCTGAAAGAAATTCTGCTGAAACAGCACTACTTGTATGTTGCATTAGGTGTAGAAATATGTTTTCACCTAGTTAAAATTAATCTGTTTTCCTCATCCCACTTAATTAATTATGAGGGGTGATTTGTTTGAGAAGAAGACCAGAAGCAGAAGGCATTCATAGTGGGTTAATTATGCTTTAACTGATGTCTTATGAAATTTGAGAATTTGGCCAGATCATTGAAAGGATGAGAATTTATTGTGATGCTCTTGTTATATCAAAGTGAGTTGTGATGTTCTTCAGCTGAGCAGAGCTCTTATAACACTAAAACCCATCATTGATACAGGTGTATTTGTTTGAAATACCATTTATTTGCATGTTGATGCAAGGACTTGAATAGAGTAATCTTTTAGAGGAGTGTAATCCCATTCTTTCTGAAACCCAGGAAAGACTGAATCCAAACTAAGATAGAAAAATTCACTTGAAATGCACAAGTGGATTGCGAGAGTGGAAATGTATATCAAGGGATGAACTAGGATGAAGACTGAATTTCAAAACTCTGCCCTGGGGAACAAATACTGAGCAGTGGCATCTCACTAATTTGCTTCTCAATCAACCCCACAGAATAATAGATGTCTGTAACTATAATCACAGTGAACATATTCTAGGTTTGTGCACTACAGCCTGTGTCCTAGACAGCCAAAATATCATCCCCTTCACTCTGAGCTCCAGACAGACCCAAAAGCATGGCTGTGAAGGGTTGAACATAATGACTGTAGCTGTGCTACTGAAGTAATAAAGAGCTGAAAAGCATGACTGATGGGGCCTTAGATTACAGATTAATGAGCAAGTTGCCTGTAGTCCACCAAAAGACTAATGGAAATTTACACAAGGTACTTGCAGTATACTATGCTGAGGCTGAGAACCATCCAAATACAACCTTACAGAGATGGACAGAGTGTTGTTAATAATTTCAGCTCATATGTATATTTCATGTATGTTAACCAATTAGAGCATAAAAAGGCATGATGGAAAACATCTTGCAGAAAAAGGAAACGGTAGAACCACTGTCCCTGGAAATGTTCAAAAGCATGTAGGTGTGGTGTTTGGGGACCTGGTTTAGTGGTGGGGCTGGCAGTGCTGGGTTAATGGTTGGACAGAATGATCTTAGAAGTCTTTCCCAGCTTTAATAATTCCATGATTTAACATATAAAGAACAGATAAAACATGAGCAAAAAAAGATACAACTTGAATTTGTAAAAAAATTTGAGCTACTATTCAGATACTACTGTGTGATGCTTGATCACTGGCACACCACGTTATATGCAAAAATGCAGTATACAGGGGTGGATACAGGGACAGCTATACACAACGAATTTAGAAACATTGTCCAGGCATGCAAGGGATGGTTTTGGGAAAGCTAAAGCTCTGCTTGTGTTGAGGCTTGCCAGGGGTGTCAAAGTCAACACAAGCTTCTACATCCACATTGTCAGAAAGGTTGAACAAAGGAAATGTGAGTTCACTGTAGAACACCATGGATGATTTAGTGACAGCAGACTCAGATAAGACAGATAAGACTCATCTTCAAAAAAAGGCCAAATGACATGAGGAACTACAGGCATGTCAGCCTTCCTTTTGCGCCTCAGAAAGTCAAGGAGCAAGACCATTTGGATCAAATTTTTGAGGAGAAAAAGCAGACTGGTAACACTAAGTGTGGACTGACCATGGGTAAATCACGTCTGGGAGACCTGATGGCCATCTAGGATAAAAATGACTGTGTTTGTGGATGAAAGTGAACATGGTGTCATTTCCCTTGACCTTAATAAGACTTCAGATTCTTATATATGGAAATATACTTGTATCCAAGATAGGGCATTATGGTCTGGATGGATGGACAACTAATAATTGGGTGAAAGATTGGATGGATATCAGCCACAGAAGGTTGTGGTTAATGAGTTGTACTTGACCTAGAGGACAGCATGAAGTAGGATACCACAGGGAGCTATAATGGGATGTGTATCCTTGGATCTATACCCATTATGTACGGCTGGTGAGCAGAGCAGGACAAGTGCAAAGTCCTGCACCTGGAACAGACTAAGCTCCTTAGTGTCATGGGTCATAGACCCACACCCTGGGGAGCAGCTCTGCAGGCCTTGTGAGTCCTGGAAGGATGGCCAGATAGGCATGAGCCAGTCTCATGCCCTGGCAGCAGAGTTGCAGTAGGGTTATTGCTTGTGCCTGGTCCTACTGAAATGCACTGGGAAATCATGGGAATGGCCTGGTAGAGAAAGAAAACAAACTCCAGCTTTCTAAATCTGAGACTATTCATCTAAACACAGGACTAGCCATATTAGATGACTGAAGTGGTGACTACGTGGAAGTCTTCCAGGCAGGTTTAGCAGTCTAATATCCTTTAATATACAAGGACTATCCACATCCACCAGAATGTTCATTCCTCAATGAGGGAGACACCTCCTTGTTCCATGCCCATTTTGGGGCCTGTGTTCCAGAAGGCATTTACCCTTGTGTGATGTGAATAGGAGACATTTCCACTCCAGGAAACAAGGTATTCCCATCGGGGGCCTAAGAGAGAATAGAAACAGCAAACACATCCTTCTAACAGTATTTTCTCTTGCTTGTAAGAGAAGTAGAATAATTTATAGCACCTTCCAGTACCTAAAGGGGTACAAGAAAGCTGGAGAGGGACTTTTGACAAAGGCATACAGTAACAGGACAAATGGCTTTCAGCTGACAAAGGGCAGGTTTAGATTAGATATCAGGAATAAATTCTTTACTGTGAGGGTGGTGAGGTACAGATTGGCCAGAGAAGTTGTAGCTGCCCCAATCCTGGAAGTGTTCAAGGCCAGGTTGGACAGGGCTTTTGGCAACCTAATGTAGTTGAAGGTATGTGTCCCTGTGCCTGGCAGAGGGATTGGAACTAGATGATCCTTAAGGTCTCTTACAACCCAAACTTTTCTATGATTCTATGAGGTTATCATAATTATTCAATTATTGTAATTTTAAGATGCAAATGCACTGGACTCAAACTGTAAATACTCTTCCTCCATAAAAGTATGAGGTACAATTTGATAGACCTTCAGGAAATGTAAAGAACAGCCACTTTCTACAAAGCACAATTGACAAAACTATAAACATCTAATTTTTTTATTTTACCAAGAAAAATCACCTGTTAATCCACCATTAAG
The DNA here is from genome assembly GCF_000695815.1 of Acanthisitta chloris. Classification (NCBI taxonomy): domain Eukaryota; kingdom Metazoa; phylum Chordata; class Aves; order Passeriformes; family Acanthisittidae; genus Acanthisitta; species Acanthisitta chloris. The sequence continues at coordinate 174,182 of NW_008692899.1, read as the reverse complement.
GAAATCTATGTCAAGTAAAATATTGGCAGAGGAAACTGTAGCCTGCCTTTTAGATGACTGCTTTTATCAGTGTAAAATGCTACAAAATTATAAAATAAATTCTAAAATTAGTTAATCAGCTCAAATAAAGTTTCAATTATTCTTGTAACAAGTTGATTAGATTATTCTGTATACAAACTAGGAAAAAATAAATCACAGAAATACAGAATCTTTAAGTCCCAGACTATTAAATTTATATTTTCATGCAAGCACTTCTCGAGATCTAATTAGACTAAATTACTTCTGTTGGTACTTCATGCTTCCAAGAATAGTCTGCATAGCTGATTTTTTTAAATGATCTTTACTCCAAAAAGTCCTATTACCGTGTACACAGTGTGATCAGAGGTAAAGCACAACAAGAAAGACGTATCTAGTGTTTCACTCTGAGAGATTGTAAAGTTTCTGGAATAAATATCACTCAGAGAGAATTTTACTGAAGTATTTGACCTAAATGTCAGCAAGTCTACTTTCTAGCAATACTCAATGAGAAGACAAGTGTTTCCCTGAACCCCTCTTGTGGGTGTAGCCTTTTTGGTATGTAATAAAGACACACTTCAAGAAATATTCCCTTTTTGCTGACTGAAAAGACAAGGTCCTTGACTTAGCAGGCTACACCTCTAGATTAGATTCCAATAAGCCTGAACTGCTATCAGCTCATTTTCAGAACTGCTCTGCAGAGAAATAACAGCACTGAAAACTCAGTTTTACTTTGTTTTGCCTCTCATAGCAGAAATGGATGAAAGGCGATACATGACATGCTTTTAAAGGAAAGGATGTAGTGATGTGTTTTTAATGGAGTTTTCTTCACCGTCTGTAGTTTCAGAACCTTAATAATATGTCAGAAGTCAGAGAGAGACTGGATAATCCTTTTCTTAAACCTGTTGGGGTTTTCTTGCTTATGACACATCATAATTACAACTAGAGCCTAGGTCATATTGACCTGAAACTGAAGCATTAGAAGTACTTTTCTGATCCCATTAGAAAAACTGCCTCTGGTGAGTCTCCTTTTCCATTTCGTCTGCAATTCTGCAATAAAAAAACCTCAACAAAAACCCCAGCCTCTTCACACATCTAATTCAGAAATGTCAGACAAACTCTGACGTCAAAGTTTGGTGACTTAAAGAGTCTGAGATGGATTTATTCAAAATCTATTTATCTCCAATAACTGAAAGTGGGTGTTCTACAATGAATAAACAGCTCATCATCATGCTTCAGCATCAGTCCATATCTCTCTAGCCATACAACTGTGTATCTTTATGTCCTAAATCAATGCAGAATTTGAGCTCCTTAATTCCAGAATGATACCGCTTATCTTCCTGGATAAAGAACTGAGGTAGGATGGAAAACTTTGTTCTTTCAAAAGACAGAGCACTTCTAAACAGTAACTTGGAATAAAATTCTTGCTAGCACTAAGATTTCTGTGTAAGCTATGGCAGTGTATGACTCCTTGATTCACACCACATCTCCATTAGTTATACTGTCTGTAGATGGGTTTTACTGATTTTGTAGAAGACATAATTATTATGGAATGTTTAATGAGCACATTTAGAGGGTTTTCCCATATTCTATATACTTACCTGCCTGCTCTTCCCAAAGATAACAAAATTCCATTTCAAATTCATGTCCCCTGTAGCTCTGGAATACATTTGAATGCAAGGCAACCAGTAGAAAAATTAATGCAAATCTTTTGTATAATGTGCTAGGGTATGTAGTGCATTTCCATAGATGGAACACTAAAAGTGCAATTGCAGTGGCTTAGTATTTTATAAAATTTCCTAAAAAAGCAGCACTGAAACCCAAGTATAACTGAAGTGTCCTTTCTTAAAAATTCAAATGCCAACAAACCAAGTAGGGATTTTCCTTTTGCTCCTCTCAATGCAAATTAAAATCTGCTGTGCTGAAGCAAGGAAATTATACCAATTAAACAGTTTACAGAAAGGAAACTTTGATCCTTCTGCACACTGTCCACATTTAAAAGGAATATATTCTTATGTCTGCCTAAGCCTGATGGCTTTAGAATGGCAATACAGAAAAATTAAAACTAAAGTAGCTGAAAAACCACCCACCATACAAGACTTTCATACCCTATTGAGAGGGAAACAACCTCATCTTCTACAGGCTCTAAATTCAGCAATGGTCCTTGCATTATGCTGGATAATTTACAAGTCATTAATTCACTCAAATTGCCTATTCTTTCATACTTTCAGTGAGACAAACATCCTGTCTGCTGATTGTTATTTCTTTTCCATCTTTTCCTCCAGATTTCTTGCAGCCAAAGCTGTTGCAATCCTCATTAAAGGCAAAACTATCTGTTGAATTTTATCCAAAATTTTAAATGGCTTTGAAATTCTTAAAAGAACCCTATAGGTGAGTATTGCTAAATGAATGACTGCACTGCTTGTGCAGCAGACAGACAAAGGCAGATAAATTGGTCACTGAGTACAAGAAATTTAAAAGAAATCCCTGTATTTCTAATTATGTTCTGTTTAAACCTATTCTGAATTTCAGCATTGAACAATAATACAAACTAAACTAGGAAAACCTTTAAAAAACACAATCCTGAAAGCATCAAGAAAAGAAAAGATGACTGCATTAACACAGTAGCTATAATAAAAAGTCATACTTATTGTCCTGTGTGAAAAGGCAGCATATCATTCAGATCTTGAAATAGTTTCTCAGACATTTAATGAATGAGATCAGATTTACAGGAAAGAACAGTTATTTGCCACTAAGCTGGTGAAACTCACCTGGCTGCCAGCTTTCATATCTGTTTTGCATGAAAGTTTATAACCTGTGATTGCTGGACCTGCATCAGGAGATGTCGTGAGCTGTGGACTGAAAACTGACCCACTGTCTTCTAGCAGTAACCACTAGATTTTGGCTGGTTAGTAAGCCCAACACAAAAATTGATATGGAGTGTGCAAGGGTCCACATCTGTTAATTCATATTTTGTTTTTCTTACTGACATTTGAATTAATTACTAAAGTATAAGAAGATTCATAGATTTTCAAACACTTCTCACGAAAATTCATGTCCAGTCCAGTTTTGCTGAAAGACCTCCCATAGTTCACAAGGCTTTTAAAATGAATCCACATGCAAATATCAATGATGAAGAAAAGAATTCTGATTTTCACTCCTGGAGTATCTCAGGATTCTGACTTGAAACTAGGGTAAAGACTGATGGTTCTAAATGCAGTCTAGTTGTGGCTAACTTTGGCCAGAATGAAGCCTGTGTGAATCAGATCCGAAGACGCACTGTGTACTGAAATCATGCCCTAACTCTTAACTCTAGTAGTGGCTTTAGGACCCTAGTTCTGGCCACACTAATGCCACTGTAGCTCACTTTTTATTTCTGTAAAAACGGGCAGGTGTGAAACTAGGACCAGATACTATAGTCCTAAACAATATAGGGTATTAAAATCTAAGTTATTTAATAATGTGATAAATTTGCTATTAAATTAATAGCAAGTGGATGTCACAAAAACATGTCTGTAATGTCACATCTGGATGAAATACTGGGCAGAATAATTCAGAGAGCAAATATACTTTCCTGGACATCTCACAGGGCATTACAGCTACAGCTTCTCCCTGCAGCAGGGCCTTCTTGTCACAATAGCTCTCCATGGATGCAGCAGTGCTATGACAGCCAGTATAGAAAATGAAAAATCACTTTCAATGGTTATACTGAAAGGGTTATTGCATTTTGAACCTGCAAAACCTGTTAGAAACATTGCTTCTTCCATGCTTCCTGCAGTGCTACTGAAAATGGGTTTGATTCTGTCTACTCTCCACCTGTTTTTGAGGTGGGTTCACATAGATACCTGTTTCCTTGTACAGAAATACCTGAAGAAACCATAGATATTTTTCAAATCTAAATTTCACTTCTTTTACAAGAATAGTTCCTGAAGTATTCTCAGCAACATGGATCTTGACAGACAAACAAAGTTTGACTGGGTATGTAGGGGAACAGATGAAAGGACAGAAATATTGTTTACATCTTGAACCATCTGCAAGGAGCAAAATACTACTTGATGGCCATTAGGCTGTGCTTCCATTTTGTCTTTGATAACCTATGATCCTTTTCTGCACAAATTGTCTTGCAGTCTCTGCAGAAAGGAGTAATTACTACAGTGGGTCACTGCAGCCTCTACCTGGAATCTAAAATGTTTCAAGGGCATCAAGAAGAGAAACCCTGTCTGCAGTGATAGTGCTTTCTAAAAGAAAAAAATTACAGATCTTTTTGGCTCCCAGAAAGAAAAAATATTGATACATCATGAAAATGGGGAGGACATGTATCATTAGCAGCACACCAAGGTAATAACTATTTCAACCTGACATAACTAAAATCAAAGTGGTTAGAAATATGAGGTTTTAAAAAAACCCCAAAGCCCTCTATGTTGTCAAGCAACTGCTTCACTCCTACTTTTTTTCACAAAGCTTTTAGCTTCTGCCCACTACGCCAGGACCCTTTTGCACAACTAGAAGGAAGATGTGGAAGCAGAAATAGTGACACATTACTGCCTTCTCTATTGCCCCACAAAGCAGGGGATTGTACAGGAGTAGGTATTAAGTGGTGCTAAACAGGTGTGCTGAGAATCGTAGCATCACAATATATTGGGCGAAGGAATGGGGTTGCCTGTAAGGTCAATAAAAAAACATAAGAAATAGAATCTATGGGAAGTGAGTGGATGTTTAATTGTGGAAATTCCTATTTAGTGAGGAACATCTGGCAAACTCTTTACCAGATAGCTCTGATAGCCTTCTTTTATTTGCTACATTTGTAGATAAAGCAATTAGTATAAGAATTCCTAAGAGAAGTGTGAGCCGCAATCAGAGTCTTCACAAGAGATGAAGTTGGAGACAGGGCAGAATGCAGATGTACACATACAGATATATATAGACACACAGAGATATGTTAATCTCTGAAATAACTTTTTACTCCATTTGTTCTGAAAATGAGGCACATTTAAAGAGGACCAAATCACACTTGTTGAGACTGGTGTGGCAGAGGGACACAGACAGGGCAAGCAGTGCAAGACCTGCACGGCTACAGCAGCCTGCTGGGCCCGACACACTGAGCTGGGTCCCTTTGGACACCAGGTTTAAGTATAGACCAGCAACACACAATCACCACTCACAGTAAAACGAGTAAACTAGCTGCATCAAAACCAGGATCTATTCAATATGATGTCAGTGAGGCCTGGGAGGACCTGATCTTTCAGTTTCAGTACTTTTTCCCTGTTACAAGAGAGGGAGTGGCAGGGAATGATCCAATGGAGTTGCTGAGGAGCTCCCTCTGATCCCCAACTCGGGTAGGCAATTCCCCAGGCTCACCATAGCATTAGTACAGTAATTTCTATTTATAATGAGAAATAAAAGGGTCAGCAAAGCCTACTGATCACACTTAGCCTCATCACTTAACTTGTCAGGACTCCCTTGTCAGAGGTGGACATCCTTGCAGTGAGACAAAAGATACTCCTCATTTATCTTTATTGGAAGGCACCTTTAATGGGAATTCCCACTGCCCTTTTCAGAAGCATTATGTCCTGTTTCAACACTGTTCTCAGCTTTGTTTCAATGTAGCTGATTTGGAGAGCCTGTTCTACAGTGGCTTTATGACTTTTCCATATAAGATCTCAGGTAGAAAACTCTTCAATAGAGCCAAGCATCTGACTGCTTTCTCTCACATTGGCCACTGTGCTAATTGGCAAATGCACATATTTAGATTTCCAGCTTTTTATTGGATTCTCACAAGCTTTTATTTCAATGGACTTTCTTCTCAATGTTCATGGTCTAACTTACAGTCTTGTACTTTTCCAGTTGAGAACTGCACAAACTGATGGTGTTCTATTATAGCTGTTGACATGGAAACATCATAAGAAAGTATTTGTTGGATAAGACTGCTTTTTCACGTAGAACAGACACAGCTTCAGTGCATGTTTTGTTGACTCACTTTCAGTCATTTTAAGCCACAGACAGTTTATCTGCACTGTCACTTCCCCCCACTGCACCGACAGATCATGTTCCTAGTCTCTGCTTAGAAATGAGGCTGAAAATGTGACTATCTTGGTTATAAAATTTTCAAACAAATCCTATTCCCACACGTGGCCAAGATCTTCATCCTCATCATCTTCTGACTTGGATATTATTCTAGCTGACGCTTTGTAGTCTCCAAAGCAGAAATAAGGCAGTCCCTCTAGGGAACTGGAAAGCACAATATATGTGCAATGAAAAGCTATTGAAGCATCTCTTAAGAAAAGAAAAAAGGTGTGTGCTTCTATAGACCAGACATCATGTCAAGCACATTACCTGTTCTGGGACATTATTTCAATAATTTATGAAACAGAACAATAGGGAAAATGGTCAGAAATATGGTACTACTTACACCTACTGAAGATGCTAATAGAAAAACTGCTTCAGCAGGCATTAATAATTCAACACTGAGGACACAATTCTCATTAGATTTGAAATAACTGACTAATTTCTACTGATAATGTAAAGATAAGATGAATTAGGCAAAAATGGCTTTGATAAGGACTTGCTTTATACTCCGTTTTCTACTCTGAACTTTAGGTGGAGCTTGTTATCACAGGTTACTGTAGGCTGTGTTTTATTCACATGGGGCTCAGTCCTTCAAGGTGCTCAGTACTGTGTGCATTATGTTGCAATCTTGAACACAAAGCAGTCAGTGATTTGCAAGCCACAACCACACAGAAATAAATCGGCTTTTTGTCCCTTTTCGGCACAAGTGGATAAACATCCATTGATAAAAGGTTTGCTGGGTTGTTGGTTCATGCTGCAGCTAACTGTGCATTGCACTGCATCTCTGGAAGGAATCAGCTGAATTCATTTCATAGCCAGTACCTAAGAGCAGCAGATATGATAAACATGAAGATGGGAAGGAGAGAGCTGGTGACAGATGCAGAGATGAGACTGTTTGACTGATGTGTTTACGTGTTCAGTTTTCACTCTCCATTAACTGCTTCTTCTTTGTCTGTAAAATGTTATCAAAAATTGCAAACAAACCTCATTCTTCCTTAACTGTTCATTAGTATCAACACTTCAAAAGAGTATCAGATGAGTAAGAAATGTAGTGTTAGGAAAAACTGTAGTAGCTTGCAAGGTGGCTAATAGTTTCAACTGACTATATATCAAATAGATCGATTTGCACAGTCCTATGGTATTGGTGAGGCTTATTGTTATATTTACAGCATCACATTTCTGGGTGGCTTTTTTTAGCACCAGAATGCCATCAAATGATAAGCCTGAAGGCCTTTGAAATGTGAGTAGTCCAAGATTAATAATCACATCCAACTTCAGCTGAGAGTGGCATCACCACTGTGAGTATTAGTTAAGGCACTTCAGTTAAGAACCTGCAAAAATTTCATGGACATAATATAAAACAGTATGAAATCCTCACAGCTCCCACTGACATCAGTGAGAGGCCACCTCAAAAAAACCCCCAACAAAACCTCTCCAGATACTGTGTTCTTCAATTTTTAGTTGAAATTTTTAATTTCTCATTTACTCTGTTCTTAGCAGCAGGATGATGGACATGGTAATTTTTGAAAATGCCTCTAAGGACCTGTTCTTAGCAGCAGGATGATGGACATAATTTTTGAAAATGCCTCTAAGGATATAAACAGCTTGAATTTTGTAAGAAAATATATTTGCATTGCCAAAGAACAGAGCTGGTGTCATCTTCTTTCTTCATTCTACAGATAATCACCTATTCTGTGTACCAAATGCTTTTGCTCTAAACCTGAAATTCAAAGTAATAAATAGTAACTACTGGATTTGTCTTAGGCGATTCTTGTATTCCAGTGTATCCCTCATCCTTCTCTGTTCCTCAGTGTTCCTGATAATTATTGAAGACCTGAGTGAATAGTTATTCAGTGATACTGTTCAGCTTCTGAATGTCCCCATGGGGAAAAGGTTTCTCAAGCACATAGAGTGAACCTCCTTGCCTTGAAAAACAAAGATTTAAACTATTTCCTTAGTTCTGAATCTGAGCAGCTCTCACTGAAGCTGGTGAGAATATTTGTGCCAGGAGAATCTGGAGAAGACTCTATATTCAGAGAAAGAACAGCTAAAATGTAGTAATTGAATATTCAGAAACTTGTACTTAACCATGACATGTGAAATGAGTAACATCCCAAGCAGGTTTCAATTTTCCAGTCTGAAAAGGCATTTCAAGTTCAACAAGGCATTTCACAAGTGTAGTTTATGTGTGTACCTACCTGGCCATTCCCAAACTGTCTGCATTATGCCATTTATGACATAATTTCTGAATGCATGTTTCTACTCTGTGCTGTAATATGGACTAATCAATTGTAGAGGAATAATCTGAGGTAAGTGACCAAACTGCACTAAAATTCCACCTTCCTCCACCTACCATTCAGTAAAGGGAATTCTAATAGTCCTATCATGCCATTAAAGTACAGGCATGGCTAAGTAAGCTCTAGCTATTTCCTCATTAAAAACCAAAAAATAATGTGTACATGCCAAACTCACTGCACTTGTTCTCCAGAAATCTGGATCGACATACAGTGCACTGAAGCCTGAAAGAAGCTAAACTGTGATGCTGGAATCATAAACTCATCCAGCTTGATGACCATGCACTGAGCGTATGTGGCTCCTCACTAGTGCTAACTAAAGTGACAAATGAATTTAGAAGGAATCCTGAGGGATAAGAATATGGGGAACAAAGCAGCCTAATTAAACAAGACTGTCAGTGTTTCAAAGATACCTTGCAGAAGACAACAGTCGGAGAATCTTCTTCTAGACATGTATATGAATCCTCTGTGTGTGTGTGTGAGAGCAAAAGAGAAAGAATTTTAATGTGGGTGGGATTCAGGTCACACAACTCAAAGTGGTTCTAATATAGATGTTTACATCTCAGCTAATCACCTGAGGCTCGTTCCACTCAACTGTGAGAAATAGACATTTTTAGGGCATGATTCGCCTGAGCAATTTTAGATGTCTACTTCTGGATGAGATTCATTGTACTCTGAAAGTGCCAAGTGCACTGACTCAAGAGAGATACTAGGCAACTAGCTAAAGTGAAGATTTTTGCAAGGTATATGTGGATACAGTATATATTTAACACTAGCTTACATCTATTTGTATTTTCTTTTTTTATATATACATATATATACACATACATCTCTGCAAAAAAATATTTCTCTCTCCTTGTAATGAATATTTAGATGTGATCATTTCATACCTCTCTCTGGTTTCCTCAGCACCTTCTTCTGAAAACCCCTGATGCAATTATATCTTTATGTCTTCTTCCAGACCTACACAGTAGGGCTTTCCATCACCCAGTCTGATGTTATCATATGTTCAGGTTCCAGTACCACGATGTCGCTAAGAACTGCATTGCAACAGGCTGTGCAGCTTCCCAGGACAATTTTGTCATGGAGCCTTGACCTGATGTTCACTGGCCTGTGGGGGTTCACTGCCTCAAAGAAGACAGCAAGACTGAACAGTGGCTGTAATAGACATTACAAAAACAGCCCCAGGAAGGAGTCAAACTTCAACTGTAAGTCTGCAGACTTCATAATTGAGAATTTCTGTGATTTGTTGAAAATCAGTCTCTCTGGTAAAAGGTGTCCCTGCCCATGGCAGGGGGATTGGAACTAGATGACCTTTAAGGTCCCTTCTAGCTCAAATAATTCTGTAACTCTATTACATGGCAACAGGCTAATTTCTAAGTTCAGGAAATCTGTATAAAGGTGTCTAACACTTAATGGAGAATCCATTGTGCTGGGAATCAGAGTAAAAAACCCAAAGTACCTCTGCTTTGGCTTCCTTTTTGCTGCTGCTAAGTTGCTATGGCAAATCTTCAGATTCTTGTTCCTCATGGCTCAATAAAAAAATGAACTTATTTTTAACATATAATACTATGTGTTTGTACAGCACATATTTACCAAAGCTATGAAATGCTTAGGACTAATTCCAGCTAGAAGAAGACAAAAATGTAGTGGACTAAGAGGTACCTGTTTGCACTGTGCAGTTTTTATAAACAGTGGAGCGTGGGCTGGAACAAAAAGGTTGATCATAAGCTTCTTTATCTTACTGGGAAGAGGCTCTGCCCTTGGGCCCACTTCCCACTGTAGTGTTCTTCCCAGCAGAGTGAAGAGGCAGCTGCAGTACTGCTTCTGAAAATACAGCTGGCTCCAGCCCTGCCCCAGCCCTGATTTCCATCCACACCTTTACAGCCAATGGTACCATTCACATTGTGCTGGTATATACAACAGCAGTGCTGGAAGTTGAAATATCTGCATTTCAGTAAGCTCAACCAGTCCCTTCACACAGGGCAATGATGAGCCATGATGAGGTGAATGATGGCTGGTTACTGATGGTATTGAACAGACTTTTAACAGTGATGTGGCAATGTAAGGGCTGAGAGGGGTGTGTGTATGTGTGTGTGAAGCTTTTCAGTTGTTTCTGCAGAGTGATACACCTCCACAGTGCCTGGTTGTGGCTTTGGATGAGTGGAATTTTTAAAAATAAACATTATTTCAGAAGCTGTCTGGTTTGAATAATGATTAAAAGGTGCTATGACTGTGTATTCTAGACTTACTTAATTATTTTCAACTGTAAACCAACAGCAGACTGTAAGATAGGAGTCTTGGATGCCAGATGATTCCTGAAAACCTTTTTGTACCTCTAGTAGTAACTACTGAAGTATCTACTTTTATCCTCAGAAATCTATCACAAGTACTTTAAGCTCAGGAGGAATCTAGTAAATCAACAGGAATAACCCTTAAGCTCTCAGTATCCTCCAAAGCTTGGAAATTTTTGAGTAAACTTGCATTGGCTGCTCAATTCACCAAACTTTTTAAAGGACTGTACTTCTCTGATGCTTAACTCTGCAAAAACCTGTCATGTTCCATAGCCTGTGAGTTAAATAACATGATCTGGCACTTTCTAAGTGTAGCAATAACAACCATATATAGCCTGAAAAATTTGACTATTGATATGGACCTAGAAGTGCACAGCAAAGCAGGTATTTATTTCAAGACAAACAAATAGATAATCTTACAAGAGCACATTTTAAAACCTTGCATCAAAAAACCAAAAAACAAGAAATGAATTTACATAAGAAACACTTAAGACCCCACTCTGTATGTATATAGCACAATATTTAGCTGGTGATGGGTTTGTTTATTTTCCTTACTAATCATGAGCTGATGACTGAATTCCAACGACTTAAAATTATAATAGCAGAAGTTTTTTTAACCTATCATTTCAGTTAATGAATTAAAATTAAATTCATTCCCTGTCACCACCAAATCTAGCATAAATAATAACATTTGCTGTTTCATATATATTCTCTCAATTTCTGCTTTTCTTTCTGTATTTTTGTTCCTCAGCAGAGAGATTTAGCGACAAAGAGGTTGTGGGCTCCAAAAGGATTAACAGCATTTCCTACTGCTCCATCCTCCCCTGAAGTCTCATACTTTGTCTTCAGTGTTGTGGACTTTCTGATGACATCCCAAACAGAGGTACAGGGTCAGTGATAAACAAGGAATAGGTAGTACTCAAAAAAAATTTAGGAAATTCCTAGGAAATATTTCAGGAAGCATCAGAAAGACAGACTGGGATAAAGAAAGGAAAGAAAGGAAAAAAACATCTGAAACACCAGAGTATGAACAGATAAAAGACCATGTCAGAGCTACACAATTTTTCTGATAATTCTTGATCTCTTTCCTGTGTTGTATATGCTCCTTAAGTATGACTTCTAATTGCTTTCAGCCAACTACTTCTAGTCCTACATTCAACCCTTTATCCCCGTATTACATTTTACCTCACTTCATTTAATAGAACATCTTTCATATATCTCAATGCTATGCTATTTTAGTGGGGGCTGGATGGGGAAATCACAGACTGTAAGGTAAAAGAAGAAAACCCTGCATGCAATGATCCCCACATCCACTGGCATATCTGTAGTTTTACTTTTTCTCACCCTCTTTTGTTGGCTTTTCTGTGAGCAGATAATGATATTTTCTATTATGACAACCTATATGGATCTTAATTTATTTCCTTGTGCTGCCTAGAATATAGTTATTTACTGTTACTCTCTGGCAAAAAAAATAACTATGCCTGTCATACTCAGTGAAGGACAGCAAAATCACTACATCCCAAGAAAGGGAAATAGCAAACTTGAATCATAAACTTGGCATTACAGCTACAGATTTACAACAACATATGGTAATTTGCCTCTAGCTCTTTTGCACATGCTGACCAAAATAATCCATTGAAACAGAAATGTCCCAAGTTGTAAGAATAGCAACCAAATTCTAGATCCCAGCTTTTTACATGGGCCCTGGCTGTAAAGAGTTTATCCATAAAGAGAAATATTTTTGTATCTGACAACAAGCACATTTCTGAAGCCACATTTTTTTTCCTTAGTGCCTAACATAGACGTAAACTACCTTTGTAATCAGTGTATATTAATTGAACTAATGGTGCCAGGCACAATGATACAAATGCTACTCCACTATGAACACTTTACAACAATATGTAAATACAGAGCCTCTCTAACGGACTGTTCAGGCATGAACACAGCCAATTGTGTAGGTCTGACTGCAAAAAATACATGCTAACAAAAGTGACTGAGGCTTTTGTGGTTTGCTGCTCCAGAGGTTTGGGGCATTTGTTGGAACAACTCCGGAATAAAAGAACAGGTTTTGCATTTATGGTCTGGGAAGTGCTATTTAGATAAGCAGCCAAGATATCAAAGCATCCTGCAGTGAAGCACCAGGGCATAGCAGCTTAGTGAGACAGACCACAGCCAGAATTCATGAAGTAGCAGAAAACCAGGCTCATCAGTGCACACAGAGCAATACCATACAGAAGAACTAGGCTAGTCCAGATGCAGCACAGATATCTCAGCTTGGCTCAGCATGCAAGTTAATAAGCCTGAGTTCTCAACAGGGCTTACCAGGTTGATGCTGATACAGGGGTAATCGAGCTTTGCTGCAGTTCAAACCAGTAAGTGTGCAGGTCTCTGTGTTATTTATGTGTACATAAATAAAAAGGACTCTGTGCCCTTAATGTAGACACCTGAATTAACCTGCTGTTCCTGGCTTGGACTTCTTGCACCATTGCTCCTCACATTTTGGGTTCCTAGCTTACCTCAAGCAAAATAAGCTTGGATATATCCCTACACATCCAGTGATTATAGTTTTTCATAAAATACAAATTTAGGGAGCTGAACAAAGCTCTTGACACAAAGTCACTCTGTGTTTGATCTTGTAAAAACCCTGCTTCAGGTCATAGAAGGTTAGAGATGCATGGAAAACTATGCCACTCCCAACCTGACCTTGCCTAACAGCAAGATCATTGGTAACAGTGATCCATATCCTTTTCATCCCTTGTTCTTTATGGCACATTTAGTGCTTCATGTGCTTGCTGCCAACTAGAACAAGGCCATTCATGCTAACATTTAAGTTTTGCCTTCCTTCTCTGCTACCTTACCCCTTCATGCTGAGAGCGTAATGACAAAATGTAGAATTTAGCCTTAATTGGATCTCTGCAATGTTATCACCTGAATTAGCTCCCCTGTGAATAATTATCACTGCCTAGAGGCTGACAAATTGCTTCCCTCTACTTCATGATTGTCAGGAATTTCAAATTATATGCTGAGCATGGGGGGAGAGTGGGGAGAGAGGAATGAAAATGAAAAGCCTAGAGAGGCATGATTATTAAGATTATTAAAATACTTGGCACAAAGTCCCATAGTTTTCATGAGTCCTCAAAAGTGTGAGTGACAGCAAGAACTTTACTAGGGCAATTGGGCAACACCCAGCCTTTCACCCAGCAAAGACTACAGCAGTAGATTTTACAGTCAAAGTGAAACAACAACCCTCGCTCACAGTTAGGCAATTCCTATTCACTACCCCATTTAAGCTATGTACGTCAGCGTGTATAGCAACTCATCTCCATATTTGACCTTGGTAGGTAGATGGCAAATTCTTTGCAGCATAGACTGATAGAAAGGTAAACATATCCAGGGAGTAGCAGCAGATTGCCATGCATTTAGAATAGCATATAAAAGTTCTTGCTTTGTAAGTAAAAGGTCTATAGGAAAAAGTGCTCTTTCTGAGAAGAATCATTCCATGTCTGGGCAAGACATCACACAGAAATGCATTGCGTCATTACACTACAAAATCCATCTCAGATATCAAAAGAGATAACAACTGGTAAGAAATTTTCCTCTCATAAACCTAAATCACTATAAAAATATAATATTCTTTGAAAATGGCTTGACGTGGTCAGATTAAGCAATAGGACAAATAGGGTTTTTATCCAATTTTCACATTAATGATGCTGTGTTTGTAAGATTGATGCATTTCTCAGTTCATTTCAATGCAGTTCCTCAAACTTCTTTCCCCCCTTGCCGAACCAACAACATGTGTGAGACACAGACAAAGTAGATGCCAACATATTCCCAGGAGAGAGTTCTCCCTGCTTACCTGACATACAGTGACCTCTTCTGATTAGTCCTCAGGGAGCCAGACCCAGAACTCATGCTGTGATTCATCATCTGCTCACGCAGGTCATGGATTTTTGCCTCAAAGCGAGCGTACTCTAAGGAGATAAGAAAACCCCAGAGAATAAAGATATTTTAGTTTTCTTGACCTATATAATCACTAGGGCTGCTAAATGCAAATTAATATTAAATTAATGAGTGTAAGGCATGTCCTGAAAATTAAGGCCTAATAGAACCTTGCATTCATGTATTATCTTTGGTAAATACATGCCCTCTTTATTGTGGTACCTTGAACATTTCAGCACTGACTAGGTGAGAAGTCAGATAGCTAGACCCTCTCTCCTGCAGTTTCAGGAAAGATTTAAAGTGTGTTAACAAACATCTTTTGGTCTGCAGAAAGGATGTTGACAGTAGTTTTCCAGTGTATCATTTCTCCTTCCCAGCAACATGATACCTTGTTAGGGACAGTGGGATGGTGCACTGAAGTTCTAATGAGTCAAGCACTTACTGTAAAATCCTGTCAAACTGAAGGAGTTATCTCCAAGTCTAATTATCCCCAAAGCAGCTGTCAAAGCATTGTATGAACAATCAGCCACATTATTTACTCTGCCCACTGAGATTTGGGCTCTGTTTCTTTTAAATAGGTGGAGTCATAACTCAGAGTGGGAGATCCTAGTAATTCCAAACCTAAGCTGCATAAGAATGGCACAAAACTATCTCCCCCACCTTGTTCTCCTCCATAGCTCTGCTGTTTTGGTTTGCAAAAGGGACCTGCTGACCAGCAGCATGGGATCAGTGTTGGAGCAAGGATTCAGCTAGAGAGGTATCATTTGGTGAGGCTCCTCTCTTACAGGACACTTCTCTTGTACAGCCTGGTCAACAGTCCCTCCTGCTAGCATGTTGTCCTTGCTCATTGTATGCTAATGGGCTGAGTTTAGGTATGCAAAGAGGAAAGGCTGAAATTTTGGACACAAGCTCTAATTCCTTCAAACTGACAACGTACAGGCAATGCTTCAGCAACACAGAGCCACAATTCAACCTAAACCCGGGAAATCTACCGACGTGAGATAGAAGACTAACTTGAGGGGGTGTACAGAATACATTTCAGTGAGTCAGTGACACTTTGAAGAGTAAGATGTTGAAGACTGATGCCAGCAAAGAGAAGATGATGTTCCTGCACCTCAGTGTTTTTTCCACTGATGCCTTCAAAAGAAGGATCCCTTTCCCCTGAGCAAGGCTTGAGCAGAAGTGAAACCAGCAAGCAAGATCACACCACCTCTTGGCTTAAGCAAATAAATCTTTACAGTGCACTTATAACCCATAGGTCTGCATTCTGTTTGTTGCTGTTTGAGCTACAGGAGAGTGCTGTAAGACAGCAATATTCGTGTTTCCTCTTAGTAGAAATCTCCACATTATTTTTGTTTGGTCATATGCTGTTCACACTGGCTCAATTCCCAGAATGTCTAGATGCTTTGCAACAACTAATTCATTTTATTCAATGCCCTCTAACTTTCCACTGGATAATAACACCTAACCTTTCCAAGATCCTACATTTCACATAGACACTAGCTACCTTCAATCTGGTTTAGCAGAGTGGTTCGATTTGGGATTTTGTGTCTAGTTTTCTTCCCCCTTCTTACTTGATGCATTTTACCTCTCTTTTCATTGAGTTTCCTTGGCATTACCTACTGAATCTGTCAAGTGACAGTGGCTACTTTGCTAGTCAGCTGGGAACCACTGCTGTGCTATAAGACTCTTCAGTCTTCCCACATACCTATGATTTCACTGACTGAAGCTGAAATTCTGTATCTCAGGAGAAGAGACACTCCTACATGAAGCCTGTATTTTAGATTTATTCTGTAGCTTGTTTCTTTCTCATTTCTTTCACCTAGAGTACATCTTTAAACTTCTCAGAGATTCAAAAGCCCAAATCCTTTGCGGAACTAAGGCTCCTACAAACCCATGTTGTTATTTTTTTTATGTGGAGTTTAGTTTTGAAGTGTTTATCCCAGTGTAGGAATAGTTTGTTCTATGTGAGTCATATTTGTTCTAATCCTCTGCTTTAGAATTTATTTAGTAAATAATTATCTTCTGAGCAAGGCTTTGTTTAGTTTATATTTCATTATAACATATCTAACATTTCTTCTTGACAAATAGAAAAGGTGATCTTAAGGACCAAAAGCTTGCGTTTCTCTTCCTTATACAGTATCAGCCCTATGCAAAAAGAATATAGCAATTTTAAGGGTTGTTACTAGGTCTCTTTCATTTATGGTGGATTCACTGAAGAAGACAGTAAACATAGAGTGTAATTCAGCTCCTTTGATGTTTTACATCTGGGCAAGGCCAAAGATATGAATGATCTACAGCAGAGCAACTTTCCCTTTAATAAGCAACCAAATCGCAGGCTGACTCTATGTGAGGTGTGGGAGTAACTCCCAGATTTAGACACCAATCTGGAGAGTGAGAAGAGAGGATTGAAAATCTGACTCTCTCTAGCACAGCATCCAGCTATTTGCAACTTGAACATCAGCTCATGAGATACTCAAATGACTACAGCTTGGTCAGATGATGATATTATCACTTGTGTTCTGACTTCAGAGCACACTTGTAATTTAACTGACTGCAAATTTATTCTGAATTTAATAATCTCTCTCTTTCTGGAAGACCTCTTGAAACTACAACACATCTTAAAAATTGTCTAATAAGTGTGTGATGGAAGTTCAGGGTTCAAGCTCCTGGTCTCTGCATGATATTAAAAAATACTGAAGTACAAATGATATTCTGTTACTTTGTGTTCTTGAGACTTTTTTTTAATTGAAATACATAGACAATTTGAAAATAACCAAATTAATGGGACTATATGTACTAAAATGTACACTCATTCCTTCCTCCTGACAAATGCCTAGATCAAAAAATGTATGGCCATCAGTGCAGGTAGTATTTAACCCAGCTCAGAACAGTTTCTTTAATCTCTGTCCTCCTAGTTCTCCTACTGATTCCTAGATACTACAGTGACAGTTGCATCTGAAATGTGAACAGAAGAAGAATCAATGATGCTCTGCCATTGGAACTGCTGCAGTACTTCTGCCTACTGGGAAAAAAACCCTTTTTCTTAACACTTCTTTGTATGTGGGGTCATTCCAGACTAGCTGTTGTCTAATAGATTTGCATTTGCTTAGTGTGAAAAAGCAGCAGTGCTAAAGTCCAGAAAAACATTTCATGCTTCCTTCAAATTCAGCACTGAATCTAAATAACACACTTTCAATGCTCCTACACAACTAAAAGGACACCGAGGTTGTGACATGCTGACAAAAAATACAGTTAAAATTGATTCACTAATTTTGTGCTCTTTAAAAAAGGGAGAACAAAGAAAGTGTTGCTGCTGGAATGCCTCAATAGCAAAACTTTGCAAATTTGACTTACTAAAATCCGTCTGCAAAGGTCTTAACCATTGCCTGATTCACTCATTAACAAATTCTGGTAGCTTAAGAAACTGATAAAGCTATGCATTAGGCCAAAATGGCAAATGGGTGAGCAAACTGTAACCTATATTATCACTGGGGTCAAAACAGATGATATAATGGTTTGTGCTGGCCTGTGACTGGGACTGTTGTTGTAAGAAACAGGGCAGATGGGATGAAGGGAACTGTTTATTCACACCCCACTTTAGAGCTGGCTCAGGGCTCATGGTAGAGTGCGTAGGCCTGAATTTGGCTGTCCCAAAGATATAGATAAAACTCACTGCCCCTGGAGAGGTAAAGCTAGTGCCATTGCGTGTAGGAGAGGAGATTGCTGCTGTGAGGAATGGCCCAGCTACAGGGAGATTTAGACCGACTTTGAGGGCTCCGGCATTTACATGTTGAGCTCTGCATGCTGCCATAAGCAAACCCCCATTTTTCCAAGGGTCTGTTGTCTCTACTCAACTCTCTGGTCAGCCAGGAGAGAGGAGTCAGCTTGAATTGCTATAGTATGAATTGCCCCCAAGACAACCAAGAGCAAAACTGAATGTATTTATCAAATGCCATGACCAGTTTGAATAACTGATATTTGTCTGCTTCATACAGGACTCCTTAGACTGAATATATGGACAGGGAGCTGGTGCTTTTCCTTCTACTCATGCCAACTCCTTGCCAAGTGCTACATCTAGGACTCATATGTATTCTGACCTTCAAATATCAATGCAATTGTTTGCCTTTCCAAATCACTTGGACACGTTGAAAGGATTGGACAGGCCTTTGAGAGTAAACTTTGAACACCTCGAGCTTCCCCTTAGCTCACATACTGAGAAATCAAAGCTAGGCAAACAGCCAGCCCCATTAAAAAAACATCTAAAGCCCCAAACCCAAAAAGTAATACCCTTCATGTTCAGCTGGCCAAGATCAAAACTATGATCTACAAAATCTTGCCTAACCACTCTGGCATCTGAGGGGATGCAGACGCCAACATTTTTACTGATTCAGATATCCAAAATCCTGCCATCCCCACTACCTACTGTGCAAGTGGGTACTTGTACAGTGGGGAGGAGTTGTTTTAACACACACAGACACCCCTCCCTTTTGAGTTTCCTATTGACTGTCTTGGATAGTCTATGGTCAGACTTGGTATGTGAACTTCAGTGAGTCCAATTGCTTAACACTTAAGTCTCTTCACATATCAAGAGTCTCATCAAGTATCATGAGTTTGTGAGACCCATGGTGGATGTGCAGACATAAAGGACAGTTTGGGGTGAGTTTTTCTGTGACTTAAATCCTTTCATATACATGGAGCAAGGACTTTTTCTACTAAAATAAGCAGTATATTGAAATCTTAGTTAAAATTCTCCAAGTGAGTCCAGAAATAGCATAAAAGGCTATGATACTTGAGCATACAATAAAGCTCTCATAAGTTTTAGATGCATTTAAGAGACTAAAAACCAATGAAAGAAAGCAAACCTCAATATTAAATAATTTCTAAGTCTAAAACTAGCAAAGACAGAGATTTTATATCTGACAGATTGATGTTACTTTTAGATCACAGAAATAAGAACAGCTATGATAAATGAATATGCTGCAGCTTTTCTATGAGAAAGAGTTGCAGAATTTTACAAAGCTACCTTACTGCTATTTTTCACTTTTATGTTTACAACAAAGATTGTAGTACTGATTGAATTTAGAAAATATGATAACAAAAAAAGCCCTGATCCTACAAGTAAAGCATAGTTAAGCAACTGAAATGTTGACATACGATACAATAGTGAAAACATTAGTTCAGCATCCCAGTCCAAGTCTTTAATAGCTTGAATGCTTTTAGTTCTGGCACCTTTAGAGAGACAGCAATTCTTTCTGTCAACAGGTATCAACATTTGCTTTTCTGTGTAAGTAAGGACAATCACTGTTTTCTTCGAGATGATAACATACTTACTAAAAAGTAGAAACTCAAAGTACAACTTGAACTGTTCAATTTGATCAGATTACACTGCTTAAAAAACCCTCCAAACTAGGAAGCAATTAATTACAGAATTTTATCACCTCAAAATGGTATGTTGAGTAACTCTAGAAACTATATAGGAATAAAGGAATGGCTGCCAGACCAGCTTTTCCATCAGTATTAATCTGGTGTAATTTCTGTGGATCCAGGCCAGTTTAAACCTTCTGTGATGCTTTTCTGTTCTGTCTATGGGAATAGAAATTGTATGCCTCTATGGCAAGTCATGAGCTTATTGCCTTGGACATCTGAGATAGCTATGTGCATAATACTATTATTATGACACTATTATTTATGCTATTTGTGCAAATTATATTTTTTATTTGCCTTCGCTTAGCAGATGTCTTGGCTAAATGATTTATGATTTAAAATAATAGAACATATTTTTTCTGAGTGTTTTCCATTTCTTCCCTTTGCCCACAGTATTGCCCAGTTGCCACTGTTTTATCCTTGAAGGTGAAAGAAAGTTGAGCAGACTAGCATCAAGACTTTAGAGTACTAGGTCTGGTTATTGCTTTTCCACAGGTTTACAGAGTGAAACTGTGTGAGTCAAAAAGAGTAAGGCTCATCATACAGTGATACCCATGGCAGAGAAGTGGCTGTATATTAACACTGTGTCTTTGGCTATGCTCGCCAGATGCACAGCATTCCATCACTCTGGAAGTCTTTGAAACTACTGTAACACACATAAAAAGTGAAAGAGTGGGCACAAGACATGAACTGTTAATAGTAGTATTCTATGTTTTCTGATTATGTTTTTTTAAATTTTAGTATTTATTTTGAATCAATTTTTGATAAAAGCACCCTTTTAGATAATCCAGAGTTCAATTCTATAGCTGTCTGATATTGCAAGTACACAGCAAGTGTAAAATCTTATGGTGGAAATCTTTGTTGAAAAGGTAGTGAAAAATCTTTGTGGTCTTCAGTAATTTTCTAAGTTCATATGATTCGGTGCAATTTGGTCTACCTTTGGTTCTTTTATCTTCCTCTGCCATGTCTGGGGTTGGCCATTGCCAGGGACATAGTTTTACACAAGGCTGGCTTTGGATCTTATACTGTATGGTAAATGCTATGCTTTTAATAAATCCAAATCAGTTAGATTTATTATCAGAGAAATTCATGGCTCAACAGGAACAAACTGCATACAACTCAGATGCAGTAGTGGGCATTATTGACTGGACAAAATGTTGCTCAAAACGCCTTTCTCCACTCATGATATACTGAGCAACAGAACAAGTGATGATGCTATTTCTTATCAGTCATATAACGCCCCTGAGCTCACTCAAAGGAAATGAAAACCACAGATTTCAATACTGGGCAAGGGAAGATACATTTACAATTTATTAGGTTTTATTACTCTGAATATATCTGCTTGTTTTTATTGAAATATTTTCAATACCTCTTTTCAGGAACCTTTCAAAAATAATGAAGCAGGCATATTTATTGATTTTCCTGATTGCTTTGCCCTTCAAAACTTCAGCACAGTAGGGCCATTGAACTCTTTATTCTTTGAGATTGGTTGGTTGCCTTCCTTTACCAGTATACAGGTGTTTACACTTCAGCCTGTCTTATAATTAAAATTTCACCCTGTACGTTGTTCTGTAGCTGGCCTCATTGCCCAAATAGCACCACTAAATTTGTTTTCATTTGCTTTATTACTGCGTATAATGCTTTCTTCATGTGCTGCACCACTAGATACAGCCCTCATATTGTGTTAGTTGTGAATATAAATACACCTGAAAATATATCTTCCTTCCATGACACATTCAGGAGACTAATAACATGCTCTACTTTTAGTCACAGGGAATATAATTCCAATCCAAATTAGTCTCTGAAGCTTTAGTTTCAGAGAATTCATGCCTCATAATGAAAGAGATGTACTAAAATAAATCAAGCTATTAGCAACTGACAAGGACTATGGATCCCACTGAGGTCTTATTCTACCTGCTCCCTTAAAGCCTATCCTCGGTTCATGAAGTGTCAGCCTGGACTTCTCAGCTGGAGTTTTTTTTTGCAACTTCTTCCAACCATTGAAGAAAATTGCAAGCAACTCAGTAGCTTTTGAAAAGCTTTTGAATTGCTGCACCCCAAAATAAACAGGACTGTTTGTGGCACTTTTTCAAATTCCCTGAATCTCACACTGAGTTAACATCTTGACAACATTATGTGTACACATGTCCAAGGAGGGGCAATGCAAATGAGGGCAGGGATACAGATCTGAAATGACCACATCACTACACATGGTTTGCTTTGGCAGCACAGAGTGAAATCTTGGAAAAGTTGGGCAAATAACTTCACCCCTAGCATCCAACTCGCATAGCCATGCATACCCAGCAGAGCAGCTTGTGTCTCATTAACCTTGATAGCTATGTAGGAGTTACTGTTTTGTACAGTGCAGACATATCTCAAGACATCTCTGGTGTTTTAGGCACAAAATGACTCTGCCAAGGTGAAAAAAAAAAACAACCCACAACTTCCCTGCCTTGGAATCCTCTTTCTTAAATAAATTTTTATGTAGGACACTGCAAGAAAACAAAACCTACTCTCTATTAATGGTTAAGCTAATTTGTTCAGCTGTTTTGCTGTTTCAGGGTGGTGGTAGAAGATCTTACTTTCAGACATTTATTCAATTTCCACAATTTGCCATCCAAAATCATTGCCCTGGGGCAATTGTTGCTTATTATTTTGGTTTCATTGTTTTTTTCCTGCTTCTGCTTTTTACCAAGCTCTTGGGAGCTGAGCATATTACAGCGATTAGCCATATCTTCTTAATGATGATGCTGGCTTAGCTTGCTTAAGACATGAATTGACATGAAGAAACAAAATACAGAGCTGACCACTCCAAGGGTTTCCTAGGCATGGCAATCCTAGGAAAGCGTTTTGGTGGTCTTGAGTAACTCTGCAGCTATATTTGGTAGGCTTTCCTCTTTCACAGACTAGTAGATGATGGTAAGTGATTCCCACCTGCCTTCAGTTGTCTATAATTTTTCTCCTAAAAGTCTCCTGAGTGTCCTACCTGTCAGCTACATTGCTTATGTGAGTGTTTCCAAATCCCTTTCAACAAGAATGAGCTGGGTTAGCCTGGGTAGTTTATTTACACTAATCTGACTAAGTCTGACTGATCCAGAATGGAAAGCACTCAGGCAAAAAAACCTACCTGCAAGTGTTAAGAGGGCAGGATACAGGGATACAGAGCTGGGAGAAGGTTGGGGCAAATAGCGTCTTCCTCAGCACTGTTGTATGCAGAAGATGGCACCCTGTACTAAATCATGCTGGGAAAAGAAAAAGGCTACAATCCTACTTTGTCATTTCTAGAATCAATAACAACTTAATGTGACTAAGGAGGCACAGGATTCACTTAGGAATTGTGCAAGAATCTTTTTGAAATAAAACTGGAAATGTAGACCAGTCTGACCTGCCTGATTTTCAAACAAAAGTAAAAAGAAAAATTCTAAATCAGGGCTCAAAATTCCCAAGCTAACTCCTATGAAAACTTTGACAAAACCTTTCATGGCTAAGACATCATATGCTAGTTTGGTACTTATACTCCATGAAATTTGGATATACTCAGAGTGGGAAGAGATAAAAAAGGGGTTCCTAAAAGAGACTTGGGGAAAAAAAAGTTTCTTACTGAAAATAGAGTGGTGTGGAAGCTAATGTGCTTTTATTAATTCCATAAACCAACATGAAAGTCGTAGCCTACAGTAAAAAAAACCTCACCACAAATCCACAAATCATTTAAAATTATTATACGCTAAAGCAGATTATTAAACATTATCAAAAATACCAATAGTATCAGGTGTAATTATTCATAGAACACAATAGCCTTACAGACTACAAAAAATACAGAGATCAGGACCACCAGTAACACAACCAGTATCTTGGCAAAAGCATTATGAAAATAAACATGGATATATCTCATTAAGTTGAACTGTTTTCCTATTATGATTAATAACATTTGCTAACAATGAATAATGCCATTAATAAATGATTCACTCCCTGACTTCAAAATCTGCTAGGTAAAAACTACCTCTGCCTGTAACTGTTACTCTCCTATACTCAGCTGCACTGCTTTTCCAGTCAAGGATATCTTCAGCCACTACTAAGGTTGTCTGGGACACTCTATTGGATTAAAAAGAGCTCAGAAAAAACTGGGAAAAAACTACCCATTTTTACCATTTTCAAAAACCTTAAAACCAATCCCAAATGTCCTGAACAAAAAAGAAAAGTAGGCAGAAAAAAATTAAATGGGTAAAAAACATTCCCACGTGTATTGATCTTTTCTAAGAGGCAATATTGAGAGCAGCTGCAGAATTGTGTTAGTTCGCTAGAGCTTCCTGATTAAAGGGGAATGATTGTTTCTAATACAAACAGGTAATAAGAATGGTTGAGCACATTACAAGCTTGAATGAATTTAAACAAGACAAATACACATATTACCTCAGGATAAGTCATGCTTCCTGCATTCCTCTTAGCTTATTATAAGGAACATTTTGAGTACTGTGCAATGGGATATCTAGATTGCAAATACGTATGTTGTGCAATTGGCCACTAATTAGAAATAAAAGCTATAGCTGATAACCTGGATGCTCTGAAATGTTGATTAACTTGAGCATCAGATCATGTAAAATTGGAATAATGTCTAAAAAAATCACGGTAATACCAGTAAATGTCTTGCAATTATTGCTGATACTCTTGACCTCATCATTCACAGAACTGTAGAAACCCACCCTTACAGCATAAAAGACTGATCTGGAAAAAGCCTTCTTAATCAAGTCCAATTCCTGCTTTTACAGAAAATCAAAACCTAAAATACTGCGCATAAACTGTTCAAATACTTTCTTACAAGTACCATTTTGACATTTCATAGCTGTTGAAAGACCACACACAGCACCCAGTCCTCAAATAGGTAGACTCATTCTTGTAGCTAAACACAGCTGAAGCTGACTTAGTGGCTTTTATACCAGCACAGTTCCTCCGTGTAAATTGCTCTTTTCCATTGTATACTGATTCTCATGACATTTAAGGGGAGAACACAACTTCACACACCAATTTCCATTTTACTAAATAAACAATCTTATTTTCAGTCTTCTGGTCTGCTTGCCTCTTCTTTAGTTGGCTTTTTTATCCTTGCTACAATGTTCAATGTCTTCACAGGTTCAAATAACAGTGCCCTATATCATGCAATATCAAATGACTTTCTGAAAAATAAGATATATTGTATCAATCATATTCCCCTTTAAAAAATTAAATGTATTATCAAAGACTGATATCACAAAAACTTTCCTATCTATACTATATTACTATTTAATCCCCTTTTGCATTTACCTCCTTGTTTTGTTTCTAAAGTTATGTTTTAAAGTATGCTTCTACGTAGTACTGAGGAGAGACTTGTGCATCTCCAGATCTGTTGAATGCATGCCATTAATTTTTCTCCTCTCCTGATGGACACTGTAGGTGTCATTTTCTAGATAAAGCATTATCTGTAGTTCAGTAGGTATTTGAGAGGCCCTTTCTACTCTCTCTGCCTATTCTCCAGTATTCCATGATGGAGTAACCTGGTCTGCCTAACCTCAGCACACCAACATTTTCCAGTTATTATCCATCCCATCACTGGTCCTGTGTTACTATGTACACAATTTTACTGTATTACAGTGTTACCATTAAGTGAAAACTCAAAATGCAAGTTAATTTAACAACATGTACATCAGTGGCTATTAGTAACCAACAAGTCCTTCAAGGTTTCTGTTTATAGTGTCTTCATCAAATCAAAACCTTCAGTGACTTCATTCAACTCAATGTACCTGGCACACAGACTAGCTAACAAAGAAAATATCAGGGTCAGTCCTACAGGAAGCAGATCTCTGCTGTTGCCCTGCTGTGCTGGTAAGGCATGTTACAGACAAGGCTCACAGATTAGTAGAAAATGGAAGTGCTGAAAACTTCCTACCTGATATCCAGGCTTCTTGTACTCTTTGATTCTGACAAACATCCTAGAATAAGAATAGCAACCTTAACAGCTTTTCTGAAGGACTGGTTGCTTGTCCTCTGCAGTAAGTGAATGTTTTACTATCCTTACGTGGTGGGTGGTATTGGGTCAGGGTGGTTTCTCCAAAGCTCTCTGATTTTCTACTTCACTACTTGTGACTGCTCATGATGATCCAAATAGGGTTGGGAAAAGCAGTGAATCAAAATGATACTTTCACTTATGATGCTTATCATGTTTATGATTAAACAGCACTTAGCACTGATAAATGTCACATCCATACAGCTTTTAGAGACAGTTTGGACAGGAATGATGAAAACCAATAAACACTTTAGAAACTTTTTGAGCA
Source organism: Acanthisitta chloris (assembly GCF_000695815.1). Taxonomy (NCBI): domain Eukaryota; kingdom Metazoa; phylum Chordata; class Aves; order Passeriformes; family Acanthisittidae; genus Acanthisitta; species Acanthisitta chloris. Next base: position 147,842 of record NW_008692899.1, on the reverse strand, counting down.
TAATGAATGATTTAAGTTGTACTTGGACCAAATGAGACATGGGTGAGATCATCTGGGTGTACATTATGGTCTGGGATTCATGATGAGGTTCCCAAATGTCATCTGTGTTGGGCCAACTGACTGCACTTTCTGAAGCAAATAGAGATGATTTAGCTTAGACTGCAATGATAAAGAGTTGTGTCAAACTGCACTCCCTAGCATTTTCCAAGGACAAACCGCACACTCTTACATGGGTGCCAGGCATCAGAAACTGGCAACTGGAGCATGAGCTGGATCTCTCAGAAGTAAGATGAGACAAAGAGGTTGCCAGCAAGTGAACAGGAAGTCCTTGGGGACCCTAAGTCACAATTAGATCTTTTTACAGATATCTGCTAATTTGTTCTTGAAGATCCTCAGAGATGGAAATACTTCAGACATCCCAAACAGTCTATTTTCATACTTCACTCTCCTTTCCGTGGTTTTATTTTTTCCCTTAATATCTCACCTAAAGCTTTTTTCCTGCTTTTTAAGATGGTTCCTTCTAATTCAAAAGGAATATGAGAAAACAATATGACAAACAGAAATATTTGAAAACTAACACTATAGGAAAATTACAAAAGTCATGAAAAAGAGGAACACAGCTGAACAGGCAAGCAGGGATGGTTTTGTTAGGGAAAACCTTTTGAAAAATTCTGCAAGTGTCAGAAATGAGACCTTAAAGAAAATTACTATATACCAATTGGGACAAATGAAGCTCATTACTGTCAGTGGCCTACATGCTATAAAATGGGTTAGTACTGCTACAGAAACCTTTTTGCTGTGTCCCTGTAATTAGCACAAAAGTGTTATTATTGTAATTAACTTAATCCCCTAGTACCTAGTGCAGTGTTCATGGCTCTAAGGAGGTTAATGTGAAAATAAATTTGTGCTAATTCACACAAGATCAGTGATGTCCAAACCAATCTGGCTGCAATGGCATTTTGTGGAATAACAGTATTTTCCTGTTGACTTACACAATGCACTGAAGTTTCAAGAATGTCACATAAACCCATCTTAGCTTTCACTTGTGATAAAACTGTTGTGTTAATTCTCCATCTGCTTGGGATAAATGTATTGTGAAACTCACTCCTAAGTGAATAAGTGATGTACTAGCTCTTGACATACAAATTCGTGGGATAAAAGATTTGGGCAGCTTCTTTAGCCTGTTCAAGGAGCTGGCTGGTCTCAGAACAGACTGTTCTCCAGGATGAGTTACCTTTTCATCTTGAGAGGTTTATGTTTGACTTCTAGGCAAAGTATGGTACTACATAGATAAAGAAGATAAAATTCTTTCAAGTACAAAACCTTAAGCGCAAGAGACTGTAGGATAATTCAGAGAGACTTGCATTTTTCTCTTCTTAATCATAGGCAAGATGGAAAAATAAAAAACAACTACCTGGAGGACTGAGGGAGATCACGGTTGAAGTCAAGCCAAATCAGGGGGTGGCTCAGTGTTAAGGGGCAGGAAGAGAGATGGTAACTGGGTTTTGTGCCTGCTGCTTTTTATTCTTCCACTAAAATATAACATCTTGCAGTGGACAGACAATTTTTGTTCCCTGTTAGGTTTAGGCTGCAGAAACACTGTCATCACCTGACAGTGCAATAGGGCAAATTAAGCTTCACAGCTTGAACTAAGATGTGTTGTAAAAGTGGCTACTGTTGCACTGTCCGGACAGTGACTGCCTATGCTAGGAATGGCTAATTAAGGGTTTTTTTGCTCTCTCTTCTGCAGTTGGGGTTAAACTAAACTTTTGCAACTTGCCTAGCTTGCCTTTAATCAAAGGACTACAGTCCTTATGAGTGCCTTTATGAACATCTAGAACTATCATTCCCTAAGTTCAAAGCTGCAGTCCCTGGCCATCGTCCTGCTACCACAATAAAGGCAACAGAGCTGGACCCTCACAATCTAGTCCAGCTCCTGGATCCTGTCTTGTTCCCTGTCCTTCCACCTAGTACCTGGAGGTAGGAAGATGACAGGAGATTCATAAAGGCTGATTTTAGCCTGTTGGGTTTAATATTCTCGGAACCCTAAAGAGAGGCTCACCCACAGCTCAATTCAGGAGCACAATCCTCCAGAGAACCTTCTCTGTCCACTGAGTACAGAAGCAGCCTGGCAGACAAGCCTTCCTTGCCTTTGCCAATAACAGCAGGTTTCTCTCTGCACTTTCTGTCCCATCTGGTCAACATAAATTGAAGCCCAAATTTGCCCTCTCTTGAATCTTTCTGTTGCAACTTGAGAATGTAACTTCACAAAACACTGCATTTAATGGTAAAACTAGCCTATGTGTCTCTGACCCTACTGCCCCATCAGTTCCCATCAGTTGATGGTACTAGGGTTAAAGATTAGTCCTGTTTTTAATAAGCATAACAGTGGGGTCAATGAGCTGCGACAAGGAGATGGATTCAAGTGGGTACATGAGAGATCTTCTCCACAGCGTTACCAGCCCCTGCATAGCAGGGAAAACCACAAAGCTTCAGGTTTCCCAGCTCTTCCACTCACTTTTCTGCTCCCTGGGCCTATCCTTAACCTCAGCAGAGATTAAGTGAGAGCCAGGCATCCTTTCTGCACCTTCCACAGCCCTCAGTACACAGGGGACAGTGAGCAACAACACTATTTCTCCACTTGCAAACTGCCCAGCATATATCAGTATGCTCTGTGCCTTGTTCTTTGTCCATCCAGAGTGGTTCATCCCTACATTTCTTTCTTCTTTTCAGCTGTCTGCCTCAACTGTCTGCTATTCCTCTTAAATTACAGGTAAAATAGTTTTTAAAGAACACATAAGCCTGATTTCTCCTCCTTTTCTTCAGCCTAACTGCTGTTTTGTCTTTTTATTCCCAAAGTCTTCAGTGTCCTACCCACTCCAGATCTGGCAGAATCATGAACTTTTTGAGAACCATGCAAATTTGATTTACCTTTCTATATACGAATCTGTTGGGTTTTTTTTTCCATTTCTCTAACTTCTGCCACATATTGTTTGTTGGGTCCAATTTGTCTCCATTCTTGCATCAGATACCCATATGAACAGTGGCCCATGATGATTTCAGGTGCAATTTGCTACCATTACTCTAACTTTTCTTTTCACAAGGCCATTTAGTTGAAAGACAATCAATTGAGGGGAGGCTGAGTCAGAAGTGAAAACCATAACGTGAATACAGGGCAGTGAAACAAACTCTCTTCTATAAAATGTGATGTGAAGCTCTCTGGAAGCTAGGTAGGTCACACTGGTTTAGATACCTTAATTTTTTAATACTATGAAATGTGCATTGTAAATGTGTATAATTGTAAAGGACAATAGATAAAGCTTTGTTATTTTATTAAAGGTAAACAGAAAGTTCAGAATATCTTACTATTGCAAGCTTAGAAGACATATAAGAAGAGATCCTAATGACACTACAAGCACAGTTCTCAAATCTTTTATAGCCAACTTTCGACAGGGCATAATGGTTCAGTTCATGACAAAAAATATGTGTCTTTGAAATTATGAGCCTAGTTTGACTTTCATGTGTTATTAGCTCTCAGTGGAACAGAAGCATTTAAATTGATTATAATGAGACATTAGCAGACACTATAACTGCAGCAAGCCATTCCTGTTTGGAGATGGCTTGCTCAGGAGGCCTCTAAAAGCATCCCAACAGGCAGCAAGTATCGTGCACTGACAAAGGGAAACAAAAATCAGCTTTAGAGAGGTCTGCCATGCAGCTGGCATTGCTGTGCAGGGCTTGCCAAGTGGCTGCTCTGAAGGGCACTGAGAAAGGAGGGCAGCACCCTTCAAAGGGTGGGAAGGGATGCCAAGAGAAGTGCTGGTTAAATGCACATATGTTTTTAAACATAAGCAAATGAATTTCTGCCAGACACTAAATTAAAAAGAATTACATCTCTAGTAAAAACAAGAAAAAAAAGACCAATTCAAAGCAGACTTCTCAAAGCCATAATGATGATCATTACTTGCATCTCTCTCTGACACAAAGATGCTGAAGGTGAATCTATTCTGAGAATTATATGACTTCCTATCTTGTGACTTCCACCTCAGCTCCTTCATCTTCAAAAGCCTTGCTCACCCCATCAACCATTTCTAGTCTCTGCTACAGTTTAAATACAATTCAATGAAGGGCCTATGCTAGAGAGCCTGTATCTTTTTTCTCTCCTCATCTTTCTTGATTTCTTTGCTATCTAATTAAGCCAAAAGCATGGAATAGCCTCTCACAACTACCCTGTTTTCATGAAGCTTATAAGAATTTCATAGCTTTAATACTGCCATCAAGTCTTGTGCATGTATATACAGGTCTTTTTGTTTATTCATTTATAGTGCTTGCATAACCTAAATTTCTAAGGCAAGTACCCTGAAAAAAAGGATTATGAAATACTATGAAGAGAAACCATTGCAAATGTGACAGCTGCTAAGAATCACTATGACTTTCATATTCCTCTTTCCCCCAGAGGTTACTATTGTTGCTGGCTGAGGAAACAGCTGTAGTGTGCTCACGAAGGGCAGAAAAGGCCTGCAGAAGGCAAATTTGCCCTTTGGCAGTTTGATGTCTTGCTGGAAAGCTTGTCAACCTTATTTACATTTTAATTTGCATGCCAGCCTCTACAAGGTTTTATATTCAGATTCTGCTTTAAAGTATCTCCTTCACTATAATCACAATGACCTTTACATGTCTTTCCCCATTACCCTCTGGGCTGCAGTCCCTGCTCACTGGGCTATCCAAGGACTAGCAGCAAGAAATGTCAGGCTAAACATGACATTTATCCAAACAGTTGGCTGCTTGTAAGGTAGACTTTTCTCATTTTTTTAAAAAAATTATTATTTCCTATAGGAGATTAAAGAGAGGTGTGGGCAATGATCACATCTGCTAAAGGAGAGCACTAAGGGAAAATCCCTTTTCTGTGAGACTGGAGCAAAACTGCCAATGTGCATCACCTGACAATGGCTACCCCTGGGAGCAAAGAAGGCAGGAGGGATGAAATTGGCCAGTGACTGATTACTATTGACATTATTTTTACCGACAGACTGACAACAGAACTTGGCAGGATCATACCCACTGGCTAGTTAAGAGAAGCACTGCCATAAACATGCCCTGCTCAAAATAAATCACAGCACAGGCACAGAAGTACAGTGCATGCATTAGCCCTCAGCCTGTCAAGTTGCTACAAAAATGCATGTCTTTCTCATACCCCAAATAATGCCAGCTGAAAACATACACAGATTATTCAAGGTTTTATGGGCACTCTGTTGCACCTATCTGTCATTACAGAAAAGACTTCAGAGAATATATTTTGATCAAGTAAATCTTTCAAAGCCATTAAAGTATCCCTGACATAGAGAGTGGTGTTTCTGTTGTTATGAGCTTATCCTGGCATTGTGACAAATTCGCTGCTTCAGGATTTCCAAATACAAAAGCATCTCCTTCTCAAAGTTAGAGAGAACACTTCTGGGGATATGGATGTCATAAATAATTTCAATCATCATAACTTCTGCATTTCCAATTAATTTTGATATACATGTATATATAAGAAAATCTTTAAACCCTGTAACTATGAACAGCCATTACAAGAATGAGGCCAAGGTGGGCTGTACTGCTCAGGGTTAAATGAAGTGCCGTATCTTGGGAGAAGAGGGATTTTTGCTAGGTCAGATTGCAGGGACAGTAGGACTAGGCTTCTGCCACATATCTGCTTTCTGGGACCATCTCAGAGTTTTAGCAATACGTATCATATTATTATTATTATATATTTCCCTTTCTCTTGAGTATCTACTTCAATGCATCATCACAGAATCCCAAATTAAATAAATAGCATCAAGCCTGAGTCAGTGTTTGCTAGTCTTTCTGAAGAATTAAATGAGAAGATCATCAGGGCAACATCTGAACTTTTACATTTCAGGAGTTAATTTGAAGTCATTAGCGATCAGTGGTGCAGCCTTATCAATACAGCAGGTAGAGAAGATTACTACATTACATTCTGTGTGGACACAGCAATATTTATTCACTTCTAATCATAAGAAAGTCCCATGCATGATAATTCTGAATTTAGCATCTCCTCAAACCTGTAGAAGTAAACTGATTATATTGGCACCAGGACTTTCTCTTCTATAAGCTAACGTGCTGCTATGACAAGAGAAAAAAGTGCTATTTAGTTTTTATTTGGTTTTGACTGCTCTGAATTCTTGACTGTCTATCCATCCCAGGTTTTATCACAGGGATCTGTCATTGCAAGCTGTGCTGGTTTTGGCAGGGGTAGAGTTAGTTTTCTTCATGGGGCTTTGGTTTGGATTTGTGTTGGAAACAGCATTGATAACATAGGGATGTTTTCACTGTTGCTGAGCAGTGCTTATGCAGTGTTAAGGTCTATTCTCCTTACCCCACCCCACCAGTGAGGGGACTGGGAGTGCACAAGGAATTGGCAGGGGACGCAGCTGGGACAGCTGACACTAGCTGACCTGAGGGATATCCCAGTCCATATGGCATCATGATGGCATTTCCCTTCACAAGTCACCACTAGAGTGATGGAGCCCTGGTCTCCTGGGGATGGCTGAAAACCTCCATGGTCATAGGAAGTAGTGAATGAACTCCTTGTTTTACTTTGCTTTTTCTTTACCTGTTAAACAACCCTTGTCTCAATGCAGAAGTTTGTCTCACTTTTACCCTTCCAATTCTCTCCCTCATCCCACCATGGGGGAGTGAGTGAGCAGTTGCAGTGGACTGAGTTGCAACTGGGATTAAACCATGGCACAAGAAGAAGATTATATGGATCTGAAATGCCACAGTTGCTGGTGGATGACACCATACCATCAGTCTGTAATCACAGTGCTGGAGGTTTCTGTCAATCTCTCTTAAGCTTGATCTGCTACAAATACTATGTGTAAAGAGTGCTGACCTAAAAGCATAGTCTGTCCTGGTTACATGATGGCTGAGACTGAGGACCTGGGAAAGAAATGGCTGCATGGAATGTTGTGATGATGTCCCTATTTTAAGCCTTGTCTTTCTTCATCACAGTTTCACTACACAGTTTTGAAGTCACCAGTATGGGCAATGTCAGAAGAAATAAAGAATTCTGGAAGGGTTGTGATATGCTGCCTACAGCTGTAAAGAAACCAAATTTCTGAAGAGATCCAGGATCAAAGGACCTGGGGGAAATGTCAGTTGGATGGTACTTCTATCATGTTGCAAGACTCCATGCAGCAATATGGGAGACCAAGTTCTGCAACAGATCAGAGCCAATTATCAAAGTAATCCCATTTGGCCATAAAAATATCTAGTCATTTAATACTGCTAAGCCTTGTTTGTAATCACAGAGCTTAATGAGAGCAACTTACACTGAAAGGAAAGAAGGGAAATCTCTGGAGTAGAAAGGCTGCTAAAGAGGACATTAACAAATGGAAGTAAATTCGAGGTTTTAACTTCTTTTTTATAGGCCATACTCTATTCATAGAGGATTTTTCTTTAATCAGCCAACCCAATGCCAAAGCCAGCTATAAGATTATGAAAGCACATTTTTGTTTTCACACTCTATGCCATGTAGACAAGTCTCTCAATTAAGGAAAGGTTTCTTTTGTTTGAATGAGATTCTGTTTAATTTCTGGCAGACAGATTCAGAAATAATTACCATCTATAGAAGGATGAATAGCAGTCAAATCTATAATTCTCATTACCTACCAGAATTTTAAAGTGAACTTAAATTCTAAGCAAACATTTGGAAGGTCTGAATGAAGGGGAAAAGGTATTTGACAAAAGTAGTGTCATCTAATTTAAATCTCGGACAAGAATGTTATTCAGCAATATCTGGGGCCTCACATCTGGAAAGGGCCTGAGAAGTACTCTCAGAATACTGAGAAGGATTCACATGTCTTTTGAGAAGTCTGGCTCCTCCTTGCCAGGGACTGCAGTGCTATACATCAAAGATTTTAGCCAGTTTACTTTGTGAATTCCTGACGGAGGGTTGCAAAGAAGGTGGTTCTCAATTGTTACCAGTGATAGGACAAGATGCACTGGGCACAGAAATTCCATTTAAATATCAGTAAAAACTTTTTTATTCTAAGGATAATCAGATGCAGGAACAGGTTGACCAGAGAGTTCTGGAGTCTCCATCAGGAGAGTCAGGGACATGGGAATAGATTATCCAGCTGCCTTCCATACTTTAGCATTCTGTGGTTTTGTGAGACAATAGGTCATATAAAAATGTAACATATAAGCAAAGCTCTTTCTCATCATCTACTTAGAAACACAGAGCTAGTAAAACCCACTGGCAAGATAATGTATAGTTAACACCTTCAGTCTTTGAGAATGCAAAGATTACAAGAATAAATAAAATATTACACTTAGCTGCATTAGTGTCCCCTGGCTCCCATTATCCTCCCTGGTGACAATGCTGTTGAACAACTGGGTACAGCAATATAAAGGTTTAATATCTGGCTATATTTAATATCAAACACCATGATATAGGCATTGCCCACGATGGTTGCAGGTCTGTCAGCATTTTTAAAATTTTATAACAGCCATAAAAACTCATGGAGTATAGAAATGAGTCAACCAGTGCTTATAATTGCTGGCATTTAGCACCAGAGATGATGACTAAGAATCTATATTTGAACTACCTGGAGTTGGTGGAGTCCAAGTACAAATCCTGGGGAAGATCAACTAAGCACTACATTTTTGTGAATTAAATACACTGAATTGTGTGCAGCTTACTGGATGTAGAACTTTTAGGTGAGCACTTAAAAACACATTTATTCACATCCACTACAAACATATTTTTTTATCTAGAAAAATAGTATTGTTTTCCCCTAATGCAGAATATTGCCATGTTTGGCATTCAGCTTCCTGCCCTTTCATCAGCAGAGGTGGCTGCATTTCACATTTCAGAAATAATGCTTAGGAAATTCTCCAGGGCATAATTTTCAATGGCAGATGTCATATTTCTCATAATACAATTTGATAGCACACAAGTGGTCTTTGCTTTCTGCATTAACCAGCCCTACAATAAATTAAGTGGAAACAAAAATTTAGGGAATTAGTGTAATAATATCTGAGATTTTTCTATCAGAGAAGGAGCTTCGCTAAAAAAATGGATGTCCCAAGATTATACATTAAATTTATTTTTATATGGCAGCTTGTTATGTATCTATATGTCAGTTTATGTAATTCATCTGAAAGAGGGTTGATATTCCAAACCACATGTTAACATAATTTAGAATTATACTGCTCTTTATCCAAAAGAATCCTGATGCATTTCACAAACTTAATGCAGTACAAACACCATATGTCAATGGTATCCACCTCAAGGGTGTCAGTCACAATTACTGAAGTGGTACAAGTAAATCAGTGGCTAAATTAAAATGGTGCTTGATCTGCAGGTTGAGCAGATTAATTTAACTACAACTTTGTCTGAAAGACCTATAGTTTCAGAATCACACTCAGCAAGAGGTACATCTGCTAGAAGATGAAGGGCTGAGGCAGCCCTCACAAATGGTAACCAGGGGTTAAGGCACACATTAGCTACTTCTGTTTTTAGGCTGGTCTTTGACTTGCATGTTTTTAGTTATATGCAAATGGTGTAAGTAAGATCCCAATCAGGCCCTGTATGTTTCCAGGTCAGTCCTTGGACCTTTACAATTTTCATTACTTGAGTGAGGGACTTTAATATTCAAATTGAAGTTATTCACTTGTGTATTAAACTCAAATATCTAATTTTTTTTCTGGGAAAACAAGTAAATTCAATTTTTTCCCCCCAGAAAAATCAACAATTTAAATACAATTTTGCAGTAGGGATACCATTTTTCAGCACAGATACTCAAACATTAGGCTCTCCTGCCCTTCTTTTCTCCCCCCCTCAAATGACAGTTTTGGACAACTGAGGTTTTTCAGCAGTATCTATCTATGTCTTTATTTTCTGTATCTCAAACAATTGAATTAAAATGTTGCAATTTAAGTCTTACGAATAGTGTAGGGCAAAAGGTGGAGTAATTTATGATTGGTAGATAAACCTGAACTAAAATTTATACATGCACTTTGCAGTAATTCCACTAGAAAAATGCATGAAAATATGTAGTCCTTCCTGCCTTCCAACCTCTAGCACTTGTGCTTTTCCTTTTTCACATCCCCACCATTCAATTCCTACACACGGAAATGAATTTAATAAAAACAAAGCAGAATCTATTCACATCTCTGAACAGATGGAGGAAATTTGACTATGAGTGTTGCCATTTCAGTGGTCAGGTGCAAGTAGCAAGACTTGAAAGAGTAAAAACAAATTAAAATATTTCAGTGCCAAATATTTGTACCACATAAACTTATAGAGGCCAATATATAATTGTTACCATGAAAGTATCCAAGCTGCTCTGCAAAGCTATTTCAGGAATCTCGTAAAACTAGGTAAGTCTACCATTATAATTTGAAGATGATAAAATTTTAACTGGAATAGAAGAAACCAAACATGAACCAGAAACATTCAAAGTGCATTCTGTATTACAGAATAATTTCTATAATCCAGTTAAGAACATTTTAGAACATCTAAATAAAATTTTAGAGTTTTTAACTAACAAATTGCAAAGAACTGTGAAATGAAAGTAATTCCACACCTGGAAAACCTGTTTTGAATGTAGGAGTGCTATTTTCCCCTTAATCTGAAACTTGGTTCTGTGTTTGATGGGTACATTCACTGAAGCATTTTAACACCTGTGGTTGCAGCTTAAAGAGGAGAAATACAGACTACTGCTGGGAACAGCTGAGTTTCACCTAATGTCACTTACTAATAATTTTAGTTTACATTTCTGAACTACAGGCCAACCCAAAGGCAGCAGCAGCCAGGGTGCACTGTGATTTCTCTAAGGAATGTCAATCAGAAGCACCCACCAGAGAAGTGCAGGGATAGTTCACTGAACATTAAGCAGAGAATAATTTTGTCTATTCCCAGTTTTCCATCTGGGATAATAGATTCTTTTCACAAGGAATATTTGGTAGTGGGGGACAAAGGTCTACTACTATAGACAAACCAAGGTTAACAGTACTGCAAATAAATACAAAGAGTAATATACCATTTGCATGAAAAGGTACTGTATACATTTATGTTCATACCTTCTTAAAACCTACAAGTAGTTTTTTTGAGAGAAAGTAGAGATTTTCTTTAATGGGTTATGTTTCCATTACGTTTCTTAGATACTGCTAGGTATAAGCATTTGCTCCTTAGTACTACTAGCTGCTCTGAATGTTTTTTCTACTTATTGTACACATCAGTGAATGCAGCAAAAATGCTTCAGAGAGTACAAGTTTCTTAAAAAATACAAATAAATAGATATAAAATTAAAAAACAACCCAACAAAGTGAATTGAGTAGCCTGCCTGGCTCTTTCACTCTTTCAGTTTCAGCATGTGGCTGCACACAACACAGTTCAATCAGTTCTTTATTATTTTATAATGTTAAAGGTTATTACCACAACACAAAAAAGGGATAATAGTGGATTTTTAAATTAGCATTTGCCTTGCTCAAATGCCACTGCACTAATCTCTTTCTTTAAAACCTAGCACAAATAGTATTGTAAATCGTGCTTACAGAGTGGTGGGTTTCTGTTGCCTTCCAAACAAGAAACATCTCCTTCTTCAAACACAACACACTGACCAGAGTGATGCAAAAATGACATTAACTCTCAGGATATAAAAAACTGTTGTCAATCCAAATTACGCTCCAGCCTGGCTAAAATAATAGGAGATTTCTGCTAACACTAAGAAAGTGTTCTGGGAATGAGGACTCCATCAGCAGTTTTATCAGGCTGACTTTGGAGTGAGCACATTGGTAATTCCCAGGTAAAAATATATTGATGCCATAAGCATTTCCCTGTAGTACAAAATAAAATTTATATATAAATATTAAGCTTTAGGCCACCTGCTAGTAACTTGAACTTTGCACAGAACTGAAGACAGTATGCCACTGTTGTTCAGAAAATGACTGAATCTGCCACAGAGGAGCATCACTCCTGTTGGCACACTGCAAGTGGAATGACAGATGTTCTCCATCTTCAGTGATTCCAGGCAGGACAGACATCAATGGCCAGAGAAGCAGCAAGTATTTAGGAGTGCTTTCAGCCTACGATCTGATGGGATTAGAGCCACTTTCATGTAGGGCTATATAAGAGGGTCTCCACAGATTCTTTTTCTTCTATACATGGTCATGATATGTAAAAGATGCAAAGTGTTCACCTAGAGCAATGCACTGGGACTTCCAGGGCAGCTTTCCTGGGGCATGTATCCAAGTCCTGCCGGCAGGACTAAAATCTGTAGGGCCTTTACTAGAGATGATCCTGGATGTGATTTCAATCATACACCTCTGTTTATGGGCAGCTTCTCCATAGGTTGTAACTATTCTGTGGTGGAAACCATCATAGGAACCATCACCCTTCAGACCATGCATGTCCCCTGAAAACATGGAGAAACTCCATTGAAAGCTGACATGAGGCACTTATCTCTTGAAAAGGACCCTTGGCATATACTTTTCTAGTGTTGATCATTAAATGCCATGCAGAAAGCAGATAATTAGTATCACTTTATTTTG